>NW_009188365.1:2500-72760 GCF_000690835.1 Fulmarus glacialis | reverse complement strand
GGGGTGGGGTGTTTCTGCAAGGTTTGATGTTTATTTCTAGCAGCAAACTGTTTTGCCTTGTTCTGTTAAAATAAATAAATAAGGGGCAGCTTTTTCCACCCTTTTTCCTGGCATCCACCCCAGGCCACATTCATTCTGTGGAGTAAAAATGATCTTATTTTTGGTAAATAAAGTTAGAGCGGGTAATGGCATTCGGGGGAGATGAAGTGGCTGATGCCAGTTGGCCTGGGATGTGTCAGGCTTCTCTGGTGTCCCCGTTCATCGCTGCTGTGCCTGCCCACAGCACCTGGGACCTGGCCAGTCTTGCACGAGGCTCTACGCCCATTTCTGCATACGTGAAAATGCAATTAATCTTTTTATGGAACAATGAGGGGTATTTCATGGGCATGCTGATGTTTCTGTGCAAGTGTAATGTGTAACGTATAGGGATAGAAACGTGGTTCTCCTCCCATGTTGCTGTGTCTTGTCTACCACCAAGTGTACCTATGCCAGTTTTTCATCTTGAAATCAGTTGTGCTGCCCTGAAGATCTGTAGGAAAATGCTAATACCTGCAAATAATTTCTTATCTTTCCCCTATCTCTGAAATCAGGATTTGAGGCTGATCTTTATAGCTGGGTTACAAAGAGAGAAAAGGCAAGTGTGGGGGGTTTCTTTTTTTTTTTTTCCCCTTCTTTCTTCCCCCCCACCGCCCTTCTTTTTTCCTTTCTTTTTTCTTTTTTAACGTTCTTGCTTCTCAGTGCTTGGCTGTGACTACCACGAGCTCCATGTCAGGGCAGTAGCCTTTACGCCCAGCTCTGATGAAACTCCCCTTGGCTTTTAGCTTAATGACTCAAGGCTGCAGAACATGGCCGTCTATAATGTCTGAAGTAAAGTCTGTATTATTTGTCAGCCGTCCTACTTTTAGATTTGTTTAAGAACATTAAATTAAGACTACAAAAATCGAAGCAAAAGACCAGCATGAATAATTTGGCTGGATTGCCCCCAGTGCTGAGGGCTGGGTAGTACTGCTTTTCATGGTGCTTGAGAGAGTCTCCAAGGCCCATAATGAAAAACAGAATATTAAACTGAAATTATGTTCAGCATGTCTAGAAGAAAGTACAGCATGAGGCTCCATTTAAGACCAATGCATTTATTTGCATTTAGGTGCTTCTCTCGTCTTGTAAGATTCTTGCATCTTGCTCTGGCACAGTCATGCTGCTTATCTGTGTCCAAAGGTGAAAGAAAACTGGGGGAAAAATTGTTTTAATAGTACGCTATTAAGCTTGCTAGGTCAAAATTTAGAATTCAGCCTGCGGATAGTACTATTACAAGTCTGGGAATTTTTTTAAGGATTTTTATGGTTATTTCCCCTCTTTTTTCTGACCTTTGATTTCATTGAAGGTTATTAAGACTTGTAAAACAGTTATAGCAGGAAGTTTTTGGGTGTAAAGCAGACCCCAGCTGGGTGCCTTGCATGCTCCTCTAAGCTGGTAGGGTGCTAGCTGTCCTGAAATCCCGTGTTCAATGTGCACCTGATCGGCTCCGCATGTGTGCCACCACCGTGGTATAAGGATGAGATCTGGGTGCCCTAGAAATGGGATTCTCACATGAAAATTTTCTGTTGCAGTGTGGACAGGCAAGTGAAAACGGGCATGGTATGTCTGTGCAAGGATCTCCAAAATCTGCTCACTACAGAAAGCAAGCTCCTTTAAAACCTTTTTTATCTATGCATGCATCCCTGCAACCTTCAGGAGAAGAACAGTGCTGTTCTTCCCTGTTCTCTGCAAAGTCAATACTCTGACTCAGCCATCCCTGTTTTGGGCAGGAGTATGGGTGAAAGACCGGTCCCAGGTTCTTGCCTCCTGCTGCCTTCGCTGTACAGAGACTTGCTTTTAGCTTCCTTTGTACCAGGCAAAAACATTCAGAACCCAAAATGGTGGTGGTTTGGTACAGTATATTTCTTACAAAACAGTTAAAGGTTTAAAAAATTCCTGCATTTTTCTTCTGCAGGGAGGCCTTTTGAAGTAAATGTAAATGTTACCTTGGGGGAGGACGTCTAGTACTATTTGGCCTGGGTTTTCTAATATGTAATGAACACAGCCGTAAAGTGGACTGAATCCCCAGGAACAAAGAATCACTGTGCAGTAGTGTATCTAATTTTTTTCTTTTTTTTTGCTTAAGGAGGTAAAAATGTGTTTTCAAAACATATGATAAGCAAAACTGAAGGCAAAACCATCTGAAACGTACTCTCTGTTCTCAGCCTCTTCGATGTGCATGGACAGCGGGTGTCTGGGACTGCTGGGCGGTTTGGAGGGATCAGGAGTTGTTTCCCAGAGCGGTTAGAGTTGAAGCTGTGCAGTCTGCCCTGTCTGGTCCCTAATTTCTTTGTCCTCCGTGGTTTGCACTTACGCACTTTGAAAGAAAAGACAAAGACCTACAAGTAATCATGAGGTTTATCTTAGCTAGATTTTCAAATTCACCTACAGCGTCCCTTCAAACAGGCCAGAAGTGAGGTGCACCCAGATGTATGCAAGGTCCTGTATGTATGGAGCCATCTGGAAGCATAATCTTGCAACTTCCACTCACAGTGTCCCAAGAGGGCTTTTAAAGCTTTTGCTATGTTTGTCTTTAATATTTTGTTGCAGAGAGGCTGTTCTTCCTCTGCAGTAACTTCTTGACATGATTTCAGGCCGCGTGTGCCCGTGATGGGACACCCTCTTCCCTGGAGATCTGCAGGGCGATCCTCTGAGTATGCAGACTGTGTTGAGAGTTGCAGGAACCTGGTGGTGTTGTGGGGGGAAGAAGCTGGGCATCATTCATGTCAGTGCCTGGTATTGAGAGGGCATGTGCATGGGGAGGGGGAGAAGGCTGTGTGTCTGAGCTGTACTGGTACCCTAGCAGTCCCTGATGGCAAGTAGGTCATGCCTTGGTGCATGGACCCAACACACGGATCCCTGAGACTCACACTGCAGAAATATCCATGCAGACTTAATTGGCAAGCTCCTTCAGTGACTCTCTCCTTTTTAAATACTCTATACTTTATTTGGCTAATTGCTCTGGCAGTTGCAAAGTAAACAAAATGTTTCATTAATACATGCCCAAAAGTGTGCAAACATCTCGTCCTGAATTTTCAGAGCTGCATGGAATTAAGCCACAAACAAATTAAACTTGCTGAGAATTTTGTGGCTAAATCTTTCACCACTAATTCCTTTTGATTTTTTTGTTGGGAAGGGTTGTGTTTAAAAAGAAATCTCTGTTCAAACCTGAATTTAGGGCTAAGTATAGAATTCATCTACCAGCAGCCCAATAAAATTATTTTGGATGGATTCCTATAAAACACACACATTATATTCAGTACTCACTAAATACGAATGAGAAGCCTAGTGCTTGGTTTGTGTAGAGCACAGAAGAAATGTGGACTCCTAAGAAATAATTCACTTGGTAATTTGATATATTTGCAAAATAGTTTGGGCTTTAGGGGACTGCTTCATGCCATTGTGTTTACTCTGTGGCACAATGTCCGTCCTCTACAGACCTTATTTAGGTATTGGAGGTAACCCCTCTGCTTCAGTGTTGAGACTGGGGAGATGTGCAGGCTTGTACCTCTTACTGTGAAGTGAGCAGGAATTTAATGCTTCTGCAAACATCAGTCAGCATTAAAGCACCTTCAGAAGACACCTTGGCGCTGGATTGGCAGCTGGGATGAATTGTCACGCTTGGTTGTAGTCAGGAGATCTGTGAGTAGCTCCAATAACTCTGAAGTATTTGGATGTTGGGATATTTCAGCTGTGAATAAATGCTGTAAAATGTATAGTACTGCCAAGCCCAATTGTTCTAGGATCATGAGTCAGGCCTCAAAAGATCATGAGGATTGGTGGGGGTTTTTTTGGTGGTGTTTTTATTTGTTTTCTGTTTCTTAAATAATACATCTTGTGTTCTCTGTATTTGTTCTCTGGTTCCTGAGCCTGCAGGGTATACTCCGCTCATTCTCAGACTTTTCTCTACAGCAGTTCAGGAGCTTGCTGTGTGCTGTAAGCGGAGGCTGAGGTTCTTCCCTAAATGCTTGACTTCAAGGCTACCACACTTTAAGAAAAATAGCAAGTATTGCTAGACTGGCTATAAAATCATAGGAACTGGCAACCCTAAGCGTTGCTCCAGGAGAAGGCAGTTGAGTAAGGGTGTTACGATATGCTCGGCGCAATCTGTTGAGCATCCATTTCTTGTGGATTACCTGGCTGGACTTTGGGAGAACCTGGTCCTCGGTGCTGTGAGGGCTCTGGTCCATGGGTACCGGTGTGGCTTGCCTTGAGATAGCTGCAGTGCTCCCTGCTCCCAGGCAGGGCCAGGCTTCTCTGACATTACTGGAGACAGCTCAGCAGGTCCTCCTGAAGCAGCAGGTTTATAGCCCAGGATATTGCGATGAACCAGTGTCAGTTTTGATTTCCTGGAGGGGCTGTGCTGCAGCTCCTGCTCCTGAGCTGGAGCCCTGAGATTTGGCATTTTGGTTTGTCTTGGCACACCAAAATATATCTGGTATCTCTCTCTCTGACATATCTCAATACTGAAACTTGCTGGGTGAGGGGGAGGCAAGACAAAAGCTTGCTCATCAGAGATCCTTAAGAAAGACGTAACTATGCTGCCTTTGGTGTGGTTGGAAGCGCATCTACTGCAGGCTTCCCTCTTGTATCTTTTGTTTATAAAATACCCACTATGTCCCAAATGCGACACAAATACGAGTGCCTTAAGTTCTGGCCCTTTCTGACCAGCTAGTTTGGGATACTGTAAAACTGCAGAGAACAGCATTTCAAGATAGAAACCTACACTGGGAAGATGGTTTAGGAGAGAGTATTTTAGCACAGAGGAGCCCAAGCTGTGTTTTGGATTCAGTCACGTGGCAGTTTGTTGTGCATGTTAAATTAACTTCTAGGAACTTGCATGGGCCTAAAATTAACTATCGGCAAGCCATCAGCTCTCCTGCAGCAGAGCGGTTGTGCCGAGAGGAATGGAGAGAGTGCAGACGGTCCGAAGCCCGTGGCGTGCATGAGGACTGCAGCAGCAGCCATGCGCGGCAGCTCAGCCTTGGCAGCGGGCGAAGAGCCGCGGCAGTGCCGGGTGATGCTGGAGAGCCAGATGGGTGAGCCTGTCAGATCAAAGATGATGTGTACTGAGGGTGGCAGACTTGGCAGAGCTGCTCGCCGCAGGTCCTTCTCCCCGTGCACCCTGTCTGCAGCTGAAGTTTGTGGCTGGATTCAATCTGGAGCTTAGAGAAGTAGGTATTGAATAATGCAGCCTGGTTTGGAGCCAGGACCCATGCCGACTGGAGCAGGAGCAGCCATCATATGCAGAGCAGAAGATTTAATGGGTATGATATGGCCTGGGCACTGTTTTTGCCCAGATTTCTAGAACTGCAGTCTTCCCTTTCCAGTACGGCTTTGGGCTTGTTGACACAGAGCGGAAAAGCCCAAATATGCCGTCGAAGTAGCTGTCTCAGAATAACTATTCCTCATTATCTCTCCATGTGGCCACTCTTACTCAGCAGTAAGAGGTCCTTTGTGTGGTTTAGCTTAATCCGCTTTGGAAACGGATTAAGCTAAATCTCACAAAGAAACTCTTAGTGCTGAATAACAGTGTCCACACGGAGAGATAATTCGAAATAGTTGTTCTGCATTTTTCAGTTCACACTTGAGCCCTTGCACAAAAACTTCCCCGTGCAGACGAGCCCACTTGAATAGGAACCTCCTATTTTCTCCCTAAACAAGCTCTGTGTACTGTGTCCAGGTGCTGTAGTAAGGAAAACAGCATGTATTTATCATTAAAAAGAAAGGAAGGAAGCTGGCATGGCTGGGCTCAGGACCATTTGTTTGCCGAGTTGCTCAAGCCCAGGATTATTGCTCTTCTCACCAGTTCATGCGGTTTGGGATTATTTATAGGATACTTCACTTTCTGGACTGTATAGGCATCTTGTACTCTCTCCCATGGAAGAAACTGGAGCTGCCTAGTAAGTCACTGCATAAAGAGAAGGAAGGATGCTTTATCCTCTGTCCTATGCAGACCTATTTGGCAAGGGGCAGACCCATTTTGGAAAGCCTTTGGAGAGTTAGAGATGTTGCAAATAACAAGGAATGATGCCTTCGTAAAATGATCTCCCACCCCTAATCTCTCCCCAAGCAATGTTCTGTGCCTAATTTCACAAAACTAAGCTAGAAATTTTTGTCAAACAGACTTTGCTTTGAGTCTGCAGCAGGCTGGTTTCAGGGGTCTGGTTCCAGGGAACCTTGTCTTGAAGCTTTGCTTGTACCTGACAGATACTGGTGAGCAAAATCATTCAGGACTTTCCTGAGATGGGGAAACATTGTTCACTCTTCTGTTTTACCAGTGCGGCCAGAAAGATTTTAAGTAACTTTCCCAAGGTGATTTTGACAAACTGATGATTTCCACATCTGCATTTTAGAGCAAAAAAAACCCTGCAGCTCCACAGGAAAAACAAAAAAAAGAAACTGACGTAGTTTTTGAAATCTAAACCTAAAATCCTAACCAAATTACTTTTGGTCCTATTAAGACCCTGCAAATCCGTGAGTGCTTGTGTGCGTCTCTTGGAATTAGGAAGTTTGGGGGAGCTGAACCAGTCCTTCCTCTACCCCAGCAAGCAGTAGCTTTGTAGCCAGGCTCACCTGTGTAGGAATGATAGATACATAATGAGGGATGGGCTGGTAGGGGGTCCTGAGCATGCATGGTTTGAACCCACGTGTGCGTGTACAAGAGGAAGGGTGCTTTCTGACTGAATTAAGAAGTAACCAAATCTTTGGGTTTGGTTTTCGTGGGTTTTTTTTTTCTGTTTGTTTTGCAACCCTACCCCTCTACCTTCTTCTTGGTGCAAATTAAGGACCTGGTGGTGTCCCTGGGCCTTGCAGTGCTAGCCTGCAGAAAGAGGTGGGTCTGTGCTAGTTTCCTAGGAGAGGCGAGCGGTTCTCTAACACGCATTTTTCCTGTTGGCAAGACTCAAAGACTTTTCGACTACTATTACGGTGGAAACTGGTTTCCCCTTCCCCTTCCTTTTTACTTTTTAGGCCTTGATTCAAGAAATCATTAAATGTGAGCTGATGTCCATCCGTGTTCAGGACAATGCTTAAGTGTGTGCTCAAAGTATTGTCTTTTATAGTGACACTTTTCTGAGTTGGGGTGCTGGAATTGAGCATTTATATGAAATAAAGCCCCTTCCTGAAAGATGGTCATGGCTTCTGCCTGTGCCCCAGCTAGCAAGTACTGAGAAAGGAAGGGGAGGGAGAGAAGGAATAGCGTGTCCTGAGCTCTTCTCCCCTGGAGCTTGTCCTTGTGCTGACATATTTCTTCCCAGGGTTAAGGCTGTAGGAGAAGGAGACACCCTGAAGGAGGGTTTTAGTCTCTTGTTGCTCATCTGCCCACTGGGAAATGCACGAAATCTCCGTGGTCTCCTCCCTTGGCTGGGAGGATGGTGTCAGAGAGGAAAGACAAAAAACAAAATTTTGCCCTGTTGTATGCCCGCAGAGCTCTGCAATGTCAGTATTGCATGTTATGGGGATGTGACTGCCCTGTAATAAGGAAATGGTATTTTATGGAGGAAAGCAGAGTGAAGGGACCTGAAAGCCTCCGGACTTTCTTAGTGTGCATTTATGGCCATGAACGCTTTTCCTGCCAAGCAGCTGCATGGAAGCAGTATCATTAGAAAACCCCAAATGGCTGCAGCACACAGTTTTCCCTGGCGGCAGAACTTCTGTTGCTGCATGTTGGGCATGTCTACATGCTTAATTAATATGAAGCAAGCAAGGGTTTGAACTGCTAAAGCCGTAGCTGCTCCACGTTGGTTCCCCATGTCGATGCTTTTCAGGCATGCTGAGCTCTTTGGAGGGAAGTCGTTTACTGGGCATGAAGTAACCTGCTTCTCATTATAGGGCTCTGATGGCCAGGACAGGTTACCTTGGGATAAGCTCTGGTGTGAATTTGAGGCATGCCGGTTACTCCACAATTGCTGCCTGAGGGGTAAATGTGAGGTACCAGATGCGATCTGGACTGAAGGTGAAGTTTGCTCGCATCTGTGTTCAGAGCTGAGCGTGTGGCTGGGCAGTTACAGAGGTGCTGTAAGACCTCGGTGAAGCTCACCCTGCAGTAACTTGTTCTGCTCGTCATGCCCGGAGCACGTCCAGGGAGCGTCCGCTCACACTGTAGATGGACTGTTAAGCTCCGTTCTTGCGTAGGCGATCGTTTGGCCACCTCAGATCGCTGTGCTGAGGAATCTGTGGGATGAATAAACGTTGAGAAAATGTGAGGGAGCAGCCCCAGCACTGATGGGAGAGGAGAACAGCCAAAGAGCTGGCGCGCTATTTGCGTTCTGGCCGACTCAGCTGCTCCTCACCTGGGCACCGAGCCGGGCTCGTGGCTCTTGCATTAAAGCATCATCCTGCTCCCGTTCGCTGGTGGTCGGGATTGGGTGCCTTAGTCTGGAGTTGGAAAGTTAGGGACCTTTCTCTTCCCAAGCACCATCCAAGCCTGATGGTGACGTCTCCCTGTGGACACCGTGTTTTACTGCTGTGGTTGTACAACGAGCGGGTCAAAGCACTTGGTGCAAATTAAAGATAATTTCATTATCACTTTATTGTCACCGGTATTTAAGAGGATCTAATAGGCAAGCTAGTCTCAGAGAAGTGGGTTGTTGCACCTGCCCCGAAGCGCTCAGGTCCAGGAGAGATGGAGTCTGTGCAGCGCAAGGCATGGCAGCGGTTCGGTTGCTGTACGCGTGTGGTGTGATGGGCACCGTATGCTCATGTCCTGTTCCCAGAGAGGTAACGTGTTCTGCATATCAGATCATGGCAAAGCTGGGAGCGATGCACAGCTCCCCTGACTTCAAGTTCACAGTCTGAACTGGTAGGCTAGCCTGTCTTTGGCATGCATATTTAATGCTGTAGTTGTCTTTACATATTTTGCTGGAGGGGACTAAAGGCAAAAAAAATACAGTTGCTCACCTGTTCTTCAGCACAGGTGAGCTTTGTGCTTTTTACCTTGGACATCTGGGAGACGTTTAAAAAAGCAATATGGGTTCCTGACATCAAAGAGTTAATAGCAGTGAGTGTGGTACAATAGCTCATTAGGACTTAAACGTGGGCTGCAAACTCAGAAATCTTGATAATTTTGGTCTATAAGGACATTGAACTTTCAACCCTAGTTCAGCAATAATAAATGCCTGTTAAGTAAGGCTTCCTTTTATGAAGAGAGGGTGGATGGATGCATTTCAATGGGCTTTAAAAGTATTGCTACTCGTTTCAGCGTCTGCTGGCCGAATGCATCCGGGCATGGGAAGGCATTTCAAGATCTGCACAAAAAGCACTTTGAAGTATAACCTTTGTGAGCGTCTTAGCTAAACCTGACTGCAGTTGGAAGCAGCACTTTATTTATTTATTTGTAAGCCTTTTTCTTTTAAAGTTGCTTTAAAAAAAAAAACCCACAAAAATAAACTGTGAGCAATTAAATGAAAATGCAGTTTTGAAACTGACCCAAAGTGAAAGGTGGTGGTGTATGTTTGGCTTTTGCGTGAATGTTTTCGTAACCAAATATATTGGTGCTGATTTTTGAAAGCAGGGGAAGATGAAGCTGCGCTCCGGGATGGAGTTCAGGCAGTTGCTCAGGCTGACCGCCCTGCCACCCTGGAGAAGAGGGGCTCAGGCACGTAGCCATCCTCCAGCCCATGCTGGCTGTGCCCATAGGAATCGCAGTGAGGAAATAAAACCTTTTTAACAGCCCTTTCGTCTACCTGTAAAAGGATCCTGCAGATGTTATGGGTGCTAAGATTCGAAACAAATCACGAGTGACTGCAAGTCACAAATTTATAAGTTGCAACCTTCCTTGCCTTGAGTTTGCAGGCCTTGATCGAGACGGGCTTCTGCTGAGCTCCTACGTGAGACTTGAAGTAGCGTGTGTGTGTGTGTGTGTGTTTTACCTTGCCTCTCGGAGAGCACGAGAGAGACCTCCGTGAAGAGAGTGACAGGGTTTGATATAAACCAGCAGGACTGCATTGCTGCCATTATTCGACAGTAAACCCTTTCACAATGCCATATGCTGTGCATTCCAGCGCAGCGGCGGAGGGTGTGATATAGTTAAAGCACACTCGGCAAACAGGAAACGCTGGTGACCGCTGTGTGTGCTTTTCATGGAGATAAAGTATTGAGAGCGTAACGAAAAAAAAAGTGCTGGGAATGGGGGGGAGAGGAGGGGTGAAGGAGAGGGATATATTTTGGGCCTGACGCTCCAGTCATTATGAAAACGCAGGCAGGAAATGCAGCCGCGGAGCAGCCGAGAAAACGCCGCTTTGCTCCAAGATGTTTGTTTTACTCCATTACACATATTTTCTAGTTTGCTGCTGGGTATCATGAATGGGTGTGTTTTTTTCTTTCCTTTTTTTTTTTTTTTTTAACCCCCCTGCCACTCTGGTTTAGTATCCAACTCCCTTCCCCTCTACCCTACCCCAGTTAATAATCAAAGGCTATTTTAAAGGACTAGAGTACAGTAATACATATTTCATACCCTAGCAAAATGCGAACATTGGTATTTAACCTAAGTGTAGTTATTTTCCTGGCAATCGCTCTGCAAAAGGCATTGCAGAGCTCCTCAGAGTTAGGCAGTCGCTGTTGCAGGGCAGCGAGGAAGGCAGGGGGATGGGACCAACAGGTCCTTGGATGGGGAGGGCTCTGAATCATAAACACGCCATAGCTTTAATAAAATAAATGAAGTGGAGCCTTTTCAGCCGAGGGCAGACTGTATTGGGGCAAGCCGGGCTTTTAACGTTGGGAGTGAAAATTGACAGGCTGAGAACTGGGACATAAACAAAAATGTCAGTCCCTGGGAGTCTTGTTCACTGGACAATGTCTCAATTGTTTCCGTGATTTTTCGCAGGCAGCAGGGGATAGTGGGAGATTTAACTCTTCACCAGCCATGCAGGCGCTGGAGGTGCTCGCAGAACGAAGAAGTGGCGGAAAAGAGCATTTTTTTGTTTGGAAACGATTAAGCATGTCAGTGGGTGATAAGGAAAGGTCACACTGTTCTCTGCATACTTGTCTGCTGTTCAAGTTGGGCTTTATGCTTCTTTAATTTTGTTTAGGTTTTGCTGCTTGCCTGGAAAACCTTTATTTTTCATTTTTTTCCCTTTTTATCAGGAAAAGTGAGATTATGGGGCAGACTGGTAGATATTTAAGAAGGAGGGAAAGTATGTTTGGGGGTTACATTTGAATTTTTATTAGTATTTCTTCATTAAATGGCTGACAGGCAAGCTTGGATATTTAAAGGCTCTCTAGATTATTTGGAACAGGCTGAAATATGAGATAGGGAATGCCCTTTATTTTACTAACCGCTTTACAATTTTGCTTAAGTCTCAAAATAAAAAGCCATCTTCAAAGAAGACAGAGGAGAGACGAGGAGCTTAGTTCTCTCATCATACTTTTGCTTTATTTATTGTAAAAACAAACATTGAAACCTGTTGCATACCAGCCTTACATGGGCAAGGTTCAGAAAGCTGTAACTGGTAATTCTTTGCTCATCAGATTTTGAATGTATGTTTTGTTGTGGGCGGGGGGGAGGAGGGCGAGACGGCAAACCAAAGTTGGTTCTTCAGGGCGCAAAAGCTGTTGAGGTTTATTTGCAGGAAGATAAATCTGTTTTAATAAAACGTGGGTCTTGCCTCAGTTGAGTGAAGTTGAAACATTTTGCAGGCTGGAAGCCAACTCGCTTGGTGCGCAGCAGCCCGGTATTAAAGGTCTGGGATGTGCTGAGGTTGCTTTAACTTAATTTATGGAATAATAATGTATCCCATTTTCGTATCCACGCATCCTCCGGCTGCTTTGTGTTTGGATGCATGTTCGCAGCCCCGCACTTTCTCCTGCTTTCAAATTTCTCTTTCCCCTGCCCCCCATCCCCTGCCTGCGCGCAGCCGTCCCTGCCTGCTGCTCGCTGGCAGGCAGGAGGCTGGGAGCAGCCGGGGGCTCTCCGCCGCCTTCCTGCCGGGCAGGAAATTGCCTCATCCGTGAATGCTGCAAACTGTAACGCAGTAAAACTTGCGCTCATGGGCAGGCTTCTCCCCAAATTCCTGGTTGGGAGATACACTCTCCTGTGTAACAAGGATGGGGACAGTAAGCTGTTGCTCTCCAGATGCTTCCCTGTGCGTTTCACACCGATGGGGGAGAGGGAAGAGGGTAAAAATAACTGCAGTGTCCCCTTTGAAAAAGGCTGTCTCCAAAGACCAGAGCAGGGAGGGTGAGTTGCTGCCCCTCTCAGAGTCTGGCCAGGACTGGAGATACTGGGCACTGAAGCACCCGCCAGATCCTCTGTGGAAAATCTGGCTCCGTATGTGTTTTGAATTGATACTGGTTTCAGAGATTTAGAAAACAAAAGTTGTTGACATGTTGGAGCAGTTGGTTCCCTGGGTAGGTATCCTGAGTAGAGCTGGATTTAATAATTTATAATTAATCATTCATGCAGCGAAATGAATTGCTCTTCCTGTTAGTTAAGGATCACTGAAGAGATCGTGATTTTTCTTGAAACTTTGTTCGTTACTCATGCACTAGTCCCAGAGTTTTGCCTTGGAGATCATCCACAGGCCATTCTTCAGAGCCAGTTGGTGTTGGAGCTCCTCTGAGCAGAGATGGGGAACATGTGATGTGTTTCCGTTCCCTGCATTGAGCAGCAAATGATACTCTTTAATTAATAAAAGTTTATTTTCCATGAAGATTCTCCAGTACTTGCATAAAATTCACCGTCTTGGCAAGCGTCCTTACCACTGAATTAATTTGCTGGTGTAGTCACAGAAAGCGGTTAGATTTGTCAGTTAATGAATTTCTCTTATTTGTTACAGAGCACAGCGTAAAGCTAATCTAGCTCGGGTTGCCCTCGTTTTATGCATTATATAAACACAGAAGGAAAGAAATCAGCGTTAGTATTTCGAAGTATTTTCTTAAGACTGTTTTGAAATTTCCACCCCTTTCTAGCCATGAATAACAGTCAACTTCGATTTGAAAATAAACTCATTACTGATAGTAACAGCCTACAAGAGATCTCTGCTTCCCTCCTGCTCCTCATCTCCTAGAGAGGCTTAATGGCTGTTCCAGGTGAAACGACTCTATTTTTAGTGCCATTGCAGAACGTGTTCATGAGATGTCCGCTATACAGCCGTACAGCCCATCTATGTATCCTTTTAGTTGCTTTTCAGTACTTTTCAGGGCCATCCTTTCCTAGACATCTGAATTAGCAAATATTTTTCTAGTTTAGATAAACCAGTAGGTGGGGAGAGATGGGGACACTGAGGAGAAAATGCTCCTTGTAGATACATGCAGTGTCTATAACCTTTCAGGCAAGCTCCAGCTCAGTTGTCCAAGATGAACAGCATCTTTAACGTCCACTTATGTTGTTAGGTGCCACAACAAGGGTTTTGGTGAAGTGTAAGCAGCAGGGCATCTGCTCCGCTTTGTCTCCCACCCTCGCTCTAGGACAAGCCTGGAGGAGCCCGTGGAGCTTGGGCGTCATGTGCTCTCATGTCCCTTCACCTTGCAGGACCTGAATCCAGCTTGTGGAGGTCAGGAAACTAGCAAAACAAGAAATGGGCTAACTCACACTTTGCAAGAGTTGGATGTTGCTTGCCCGCCTTCTGGAGTGAGCACGTGCTGGATGGCATAAGGATTTGCATACTTCTTGTTGCTGTCCTTCTCCTGTGAGCCTGGGGAGACACGGGTGTGTGGTGGTGTTTCAGAGAAGAGCTCAGAGAAACACTCCTGTTTTTCTGGTTGGGTGTTTGGAGGCGTGATGGAGAACTGCCACAGATTTGAGATATGGTCACTGAAGTAAGGCGCTCTCCGTCCCCTTGTGTTGTCAACAGGAGAGTTGTACCCATCTGAAGGGATGAATGGACTCCTGTACGGCTCTGTGCTGCCCTTGCACTGGGTAAATGCTCTACTAGAAATCACTTCTATTTCTGTGAGGAGGGAGGAGGGGACTTCAAATCTCCCTTGTGCTGCTCGAACGTTTTCCTGGTGAAACCTCAGGGTGAACATGTATGTTCAGTTTGGCTGGAGTCTTCCCTGTGGGCCACTTCTCTCCAGCATCTGCTGCACCCGCATGTGGAGGTGATGGTGGAAGTTCTAGATAATGGTACTTAGCACTTATGTAGCACTTCATGTTTCCAAAGTGCCGTACAAAGCCAAGGCTCCCTATCAGTCCCTGGGGGAAGACAGAGCTCAGTATTATTACCCTCATTTATGGGCAGAATAGCTGAGATGCAGAGAGGTTAAGTGTTTTGCCCAAGCTCACACAATGAGTCAGTGTCAGCTTTCAGATTAGCCTTGGAGTTTTCCTGGCACTTGCTGTCATTGAGCAATCAGCTGGAGTGCGTTGCCCCCATGAGATGCTCCTTGTCGAGCACTGGAAACTTCGTGCAAAGCTTTTCGAGATGTGCAGAGGAGATCCTGCTTGGAGACAACGCTGGTTGCTTCTGTTTATTTTAACATAGACTTACAGGGTATTCTACAAAGCCTTCCAAGCAGCAAAAAGTTGCCTTCAGTGGAGAAAAATCCAGACTGCAAAATAGTGTTCAGCTAAGGGTGGCATCTCATTGTGCTGGGGAGGCTGTGAATAGCTGCGTAACCAAGCACTGAGAAGCACTAATCTATGAGGTGAAGCAAAGCAGCCCTTCTGTATCAGCAACTTTTTACAGCTTTTAGGGACAGAAAGCACAGCGAGAGGCTCTGGTCTGCGGGAAACAAAGCCTCATCTACATGCGGGATTGCTCTTGAGGAGCTACTTCACGGTAGCTCCTGCGTGAGGATGCTTTTGTCGGAGAATAAGAGTGCCTCTGCCTAGCGCAGAATAATTTGCTTTCAAAGTAGATTAAGCTAAACTGGGAAGATACTGTTAATCTGAAGTTGTGGGTTCTGCATCTGTATTTGATCTAGAATAGATATTCTCCTTTAAAATTGCATTTGTGTATTCTAGATTGATTTATCTTTTTCATATGGAGACGAGGCCTCATTTCTCAAACCAGAATTTGATTGAGATACCAAAATTATCTGATTATTCAATGGCAGGCGACTTTCTTCCTGTGTTAGGTGATGCAGATTTTCAGATGGGCCATTGCTGATACTCTCTTAGGATGGGATCGAGGGGACAATATCCAAAGGAGGTTATTTTCCTAGATGCCCAGAAGTTAAACTGGCTGTGGCTTTTTACAGCCTTACTCTTCTGAAATAAATGAATGAAGCTGGGCTGGAGGAACACACAGGGAAGCTGTTACAGTTCCAGAGGAGGCTGTCGGAGTGGTGTCCCTGAGTTCCTAACTCTCTTGGTGTCCTGAAAAGCAAAGCCAGAGGGCTGGCTGAGCGCAGGCTGCGGGGCGGGATGGGGTTGCAGGGCTGCGGTTGGGCGGGAATGCCCGTGCGTCAGTGGGAAACCACAGGGTGTGGTGCGGAGCCAGAGCTGGCCGGGGAGCTGCGAAGACAATGAGTCTGTGGTAGGCATTAAATGATACTGCAGAGCCCCTGCTAATCTCGGTTTCGTGTGGCGTGGTCTGTTTGGATTAAAATACAAGGGACAGGGTTTGGTTTTTCTTTTTATTTTTTATTGCCAGCTCTGCCATCAGCTAGTTTAGCGTCTTGGAGCTAGTCATTTAGTATCTTTATTCCCCTGAGAAAGCAGGAATAGCCTTTCCGCACACATGCCGTAAGGTTGAATTAGCACGCGTAGGCCAATTTCTGAACTTTACACCAAGCCCTTATACCCAGTTGAGTCACTGCATTGTTTTGCAGGCCTTTAAGTTTCCATTTCAGTGGTGGAAAGATGCCTCTTCTGAGCTGGGTCCGGTGGCACGTCCTCTGCAAATACCTTATTGCAGTGGTGGGAGATCCTGGCAGCCCACCCGGGCAAGAGCGCAAACTCCAAAAAAGCGTTTTGGTCCCCAGCCCATGTGAGCGGTGGCTTTGGGTAATGCCACCTCTTTGGCTGAATCCAGATCATAAGCTTGAAGACCAATCATGCGTTCTTTGCTGGGACTTTTTCCCCTCTCCCTTGCCCTGTGGCTTGTTTGTGTGATACTGTACGGGGCAAAGGCACTGTAGGTTATCGTATCGCGTGTTCAGCTTTCTCGGGCAGCAATCAGACATGTACCTCTGTGCTCTGAACTGTTACACCATGGTAAAGTATGTCATAAGGTGTCCAGAGATGTCTCCCCTTCCCCCACTGCCCACATGCCAAAATAAATATCTGATATGAAAGTCAAGGTACAGAAGCCAGCTGGATTGTACAAAAGGTCCTGTCTCCCTTCTGTTGTTGTTGTTGTTATTTTTTAATATAATTTTCCTGATGGGTTGAGTGACTGTCTACAGTAGAATAAAAGGATGGGGAAGAGATTTTGGCATTTCTTTGAGCAGTAGCATGTTCCTTCTTTGAAATCTGGGATTTTTTTGTTTGCTTTGGGTTTTTTGTTTATCTGCTCATTTGGGCTGCCCCCCACCCCCCACCCCGCTTTCACAAATGGAGGAGAGGAGAAATTGTGTGCATGTGTGTGTGTGGTGCCCTGCCAAGCAGAGAAACTAAGCAGACAGCCTCTATTGCTTTTGCTCTCACATCTCTAACTTAATTATGGGGGAGGCAAGGGGCGTGTTGTGTTTAATGTACTCCATGCTTCCAAAACTCTGCACTCTCGCATGCTAGGGGCTGACCACTGGCACGGGCTTTCATTAATACTTTTTATTTACCCTGCCCTTCCGAATTACTACTTTTGGTTTGGGGGCTTCTTTGTAACGGAATTCTTTTATTTTTATTTTTATAATTGCTTCTGGATCTACAGAAGCGCCTGTCAAAAATCATCTCAATGTCACTAGTCTTTAGTTCAACAAGAACACTATAGAAACGAAAGGTTCTGTCATCCATCAGATTTTCTGTTCCATTTGTTGAAGATGAAAGGCAAGCGAATTTAGTGCTCACTTTCTTCTCCTTCTGACAGTTATTGATCCTCCCTGGAACTCTGCAATTCGCGCTCCGAGCCGGCCCTGACACAGGGAATCCCCAATTCATTATGTGTGTGCTCACTAGCGCCGCGGCAGTGCGGCTGAGTTGCCCTTCCAGTTTCAAAGCCGTTTGCTATTTTTCAGCTGCACCTTGTGAGCTGGGATTCCCCCCCTCCCTTCTCACCCCTTTTGCCTTATGAGACTTTTAATCTGGAAGCTGTTAATGTTTGAGAAACAGCTGCTATAGCGGGGGGGGGGGTTAAGTGGTTTCAGAGGCTTTCTTGATTTGTGCAAGATAGGAGATGGCTGAATCTTTTTCTTTGAGACAACAGGGTGTAGGAGGGAGAGAACCTGCAACCTGTTGGTTTTTAGTTGAATTTTATGGTCCTCAAGGATGCAAGATTGTCAGGTTAGAGACAGCGCCTCTGTTAAAATCAAGATTGTGGAGTAAGTGTGTTTGTTCGATGGCTTCCATCTCCAGAAATAGGGCTGCAACAATAAAAAAGGGATCAATGTAACGGTGGGAAGTATCGTAGTCTTCCATGTCCATTCCCCCCATGGCCTTTAATTGAAGGTATGTCTGGATGGATGGAAGCAGAAACTGATGGGTTTCTCCCTGAGCTGGCCAAACACAAGCCCAACACGTCATGTTGCAGACTGGAGCTGACTTTAACCCAGCTGGCATGGTGCATGGGTCCAGGTAACATGGGCCATACTCTGCTGTGTGGTTGTCTCATGTGCGATGGCTGGCAGGGCACCCTGCATGGAGGCACCGGTCTTCTAGAAACAGATTAGTAGCACTCAGCACTTTTCCAAAACCTCCTGTGCCTCAACACACTACCTTCTCTTACCAAGTAATCTCTTGCAGAGCAATACCAAACCCCATAGCTCTCCCTTCTGTTTGTGTAAACGTTCATGAATTCCATCCCTCTGTCCTCTGTGACCAGCTAGGGACATGTGTCACCTTTGTTGTCCCAGTCCTCCTTCTTCTCGAGGCTCCTTTGTTCTTGGGGTTTACTTAACCCTTGGCCAACAGAACACATTTCCTATTAAAATCTTACAGAACGGAGGGGAACAGCCTCTTTCTAAAGAGGCAAGACCTACCCGGCGTGCCGTGGGTCACGGCGTACCACCTTAGGGCTCAGTCCAGAGCTTGCTGCAGGAGAGGGCAGTTGGACTGGTGAGTGCAGAGCTGATGGTAATCAGGCTTTCCCCAGCTGGTTACAGGCTTTGCAGGAGGTTGGCGGGCCCTTAAAAAAGGGAGTTTCACATCTGCTTTTGTTTATCCTTTTTGCTGCAGGCAAGGCTGAAAACTTAATAAATTGCATGAAACCTAAGGAAGCATGAATATAAAAGAGTATTAGATAAATTACAGAAGGCTGCCTACCTGTAACATTTTTTATAACATAAATGGTACGTGTGTATTATTTCTCTATAAAGTACCCACATGCCCCAGACTCTCACTGAGGCTCTCTTGTTCAAACATTCCTGCGTTCTCACTACTTCTGCTCCTCAGCTTCCACCTCCGACTCCTCCCAAATTTTAACATCATTCTTTGGTGGCAGGCGTTTAACACACCAGCGCTCTGAAGATGTGATGATGGTTTTTCGAAGGATATTTATAAAGTGGTTTTTAAGTATTTTGGAGGCTCATCTCTGAAGGAGCAGATGAAAGAAAAATCCTTGTAATGCTGGTAGCATATGCACGCTGTACAAAGAATGTCTCAAATGCTTTCCTTAATATGTGCCTGTATTTGCTCTAATGTTCTCACTGTTTTTTCAGCCCAGCTCTCCTGGCAGGGGCAGGGATAAAAGGGGAATTGTGAGAGAGAAACAATAAACTTGTAAAACAGACACCTTAGTAAGAGATACTGTAGCTTCAAATATTTGCAGTTCCTTTGTGAAAGAATTGGCATTGCACATTAACCTTAATATAAGTGTAATATAGCATGTACCTGAAGGCAGAATCGAAGAATATGAATTTCTCCAGCTAATGGTTTTTGAATAAATTCAATACAATTGTCTGGCAGTTATTAGCAGAATGTGTGAATCGGGGTCTATGCAACACTGTATACTTTGAAGACCTTGAACTATTTCTACCAGTTAAGAGCTGTTAGATAGAATCTGCTGAAAATTAGCTTCATTCAGTTATCGTACAATATAGTGAGCTGTTCTGGCAAAAAGCATTCTCTGCTAGCATTGAGGCAAAATAAATTCTTCTGTTCTTCTGTCCTGAATTGCAGACAGTATCTGACTGAGGTCAGATAACCTGGTTTCTGTACATGCACACGCGTATGTGCCACCCATACATACGTGTAAGGAGATCTATGTCTACGTGTAAATATTGCCATATAATTTCCGTTGCTCTTGTGTCCGGTGTGGGCAGGTCACAGGCACCCTGGCTCTCACCAGTCACTGACTGACCCTGTACAAGTATGTGTTCCCTGCTCCAAAACATTAGTAACGCTGCATTAGATTGGACTTAATTTGGTCCTATACAAAAATAACCAGTACCTTTATTATGCAGAATGTCAAGCTGAATATTTGTGATGGCTTTTCCTCGCTTTATTATGAATCCTGTGGGTCTGATAGGAGGAGAGCATGAGAGAGGATGAGAAGGAATACAAAGGACCAGCAGAATTTGGCCTCCCATACGCTGAACGTCACAGTTCAGTGGAAGCCAATGCAGAATTATGTTGCTTACTCTGGTATGGCATCTGGGCTAATTTGTCTTGCTAATTACACTGGGTGTAGAAGTATGCTGATGCCATTAACAGTGTCTATGACCCAGGTTGGTATCCCTACCTGAGCTTTATGGTGCCTCATGAGCATCTGAGCTTTCCTGGAGCTGGTGACTCAGTGAGATCGGCAAAGTGTAAAGGTCTCTGTAGGCAAGGGCGGCAGTATGCTGTCAGTGTACTTCCATGGGCAATGCACACTTTATATAATTATTTTCAGAGAAGATAGGTGAGTTGTTTGTCAATGACTGCTAATACCAAGTGTGTGTAAGACTAGCTCGTTAACTGTCTGATTGCTTACGGTCAACAAAGAGCACCCAAGTCTTCGTAGAAGCTTTATAGGCTGTATGTAGCAAAGATGTTCTAATGGATAAAGCGTGAGAAGTGGTGATTTAAGCTAGCACCTCTGGGAGTAGGGCTGAGGGGATGGGAGAGTGACCGGTACCTGGGGAGGGGTGCAGTCATGAAGGATTTTCCATTTGATACTGAAAATTGGAGCAGAGTGAACTGGAGGGGAACAAACTGGATTCAGACATAGAATCATAGAATCATAGAATCATAGAACCATTAAGGTTGGAAAAGCCCTCTAAGATCATCGAGTCCAACCGTTAACCCAACACTACCATACCCACTAAACCATGTCCCTAAGCGCCTCATCTACACATCTTTTAAATACTTCCAGGGATGGTGACTCCACCACTTCCCTGGGCAGCCTGTTCCAAGGCCTGACCACTCTTTCAGTAAAGAAATTTTTCCTAATGTCCAGTCTAATCCTCCCTTGGCGCAACTTGAGGCCATTTCCTCTCATCCTTGATGATTGATCCTTCTAGGGTGTACAAGGAATAGGGAGAGACTGGATGAAATAAAGTATGGGGATTCTTAGGTAACTCCTTAAGTTAAGGGTAACTCCTTAAATTAAGGAATCCAAGAAATGGGAGCTGGTGGCAATAAGATTGGTAAGCTGTTGAAATGGATGGCTTTAGACTCCACTGACTGCTTCCATGTCCTTTTCCTTTCTTTATCCTACATATCTGCCCCAAATACTGTTTGGAGTAGTATCACTGCTCTTGTGAAAATAGACACCATATACTGAAGAGGCAGCAGCCAACTCAAGCTTGTTGGCAGGAGTGGTGGGAATGCAAATGTCAGTGCATGATTTGAAAAATCTGGTACTCTTGGAGGGGAGGGGGTTTCCACCACAAAACTAGCTCATCCATTTTCCGATAGGGTCTGTAGACAATGGATGCCACAACCCCACATAGTCTCTGGCGTATTACAAGGTTTCATAGTTGTGGTCACTTCTAATTTGCCGTGCAGACTACTAGAGGAAAGAGTTTTGGTTCCTGCCTTGAAGTGTTTAAAATGGAACTCCTCATCCCTGGTAAAACCATTCCAGTAAATGTAGTCCCAGTGTTTTGCAGGATGTGAACCTCCATCAGTGGCTGGTGCCCCTGGTGTTTGTAGCTACAGAAGGCACTGTCACTAGGGTATCATCAATACTAAACCCTACACATAGTTGCTTTACCCCCAAGTCTTTTCACAGCATGTGTGAGTTTCAGTATAAAAATCTAGGATGGATTCCCTGAAGGAACTGGAATTTCTGGGTGTTGCAAAGTCCTTATTAGGAAATTGGAAAGATATACTGATGAGTGTGCCTGTTTAAAATCAGATAGTACAAGAGTTCCCACCATTATTCTCCTTCTGGGAAGATTGCTTGTTAACTAAGTTGGTGTTTCAAATTAGAATGAAAATGGAAAATAACAGTAAGCAAATTATTTTCTTGAAGTTTGGGTATTTACAATATTTAGAAAAACGATAATTGGATAACTCCTCTTTGAATTGGTACCAATGTATCAGTAGATACTGGGGTAAACTTTTCTATTTCTACTATCCTCCTCCTTCAGTGAATCTGAATTTAACTCTTTTCTGCACATGTCCTAGCAGCTTTGTATTTAATTCAGTATTTTCTTCCCAGTATAGCCCTGCATAGAATTACAGTCTAGTTTTGTTATCAGGAGAATGTAGCAATAACAGGGCCGTATCATGCTGCTTGCATGTAGTACCTCACCATTTTGGGTCGATGAGAAGTCCTGCCTGTGAGTATGGGCCAATCACACTCACACTGCAGCTAAGAATCTTAAATAACTTTTGTTTATCTGAAGGCACTAAGACAGATTTGGGAAAATGCTGGTTGGAACTAAATGTTTTAATGTCCAAAATTAGAGTATGTTGTAATCGGTCTGACACAACTCTAGCAGAACAAAAGCCCTTGCATGGGCAATAAGTCTTGTTAAATTTCTAACAAAGTTCTTAAACTAACTTTTGGGGGTTTGTATCATTAGTTGTGAAATTCTGGAGTAAATGGCCAAGGAGTACAAGTCCCATTTTGAAGTCCTTGATAATTATTCTCTTACTCTTGTTTCTGTTGCAAGCCTGTGTGAGATACTAAAGTTCTAGTGGATCTGATATTTTTACATCCTTCATGACTGTGGGTTGTGGGATCTCTGCTGGGCTGTCAGCTTGCTGCTTTATTGCAAACCAGTTAACAGCGTGGAAGATGGAGAATATCTATACCTTAGCTGTGGGGTTGGTAAGTCATTGGCAATGGTTATCTTCAGTCTCTGTTTGCTGTGCGGTGTTCCCCTAATAGGCAGACCTTCTTGAAGCATGGCCTAGGGAGATGCTTTGGAAAGTATCTCGGATAGAAATACCAGACAGTTGTTTTGCACTTGTTAGCAGCTTTTATCTGGAAGCTTTAATAACATCACTGCAAAGTGTTGTTTAACAACTGGCTTCTTTGACAACCGTGGCTCTATTGATAATGAGGGAGCTTATCTTATGAAAGTGCTGCAAAGAAATCAAGGAAAGGGGGACCACGGGTAAGTTGCTTTAATACAACTTTTGTTTAATAGAGGGCTGAGTTTGTACAACAGATGGATTAGCAGATGAGATTCCCCCTTACTTTTCCAGTAATTCTTTGGAGAGGGTCTTGACTCTAACCGTCTATCCAAAAAAGAGTCCATTCTCCTTTCTGTAAGTTTTGCACGCTAATGACAGAGATGAGTAAAGAAAAATAGCCCATCCAGCTGCAGGCTTTCTAACACAGCCATTAAGTTTCAGGCAAGCAAATGTTGGAGAGAAAAAAGTGCTCTCCAGCAATTGTAATTAAGGGAAGAGCACCAAATACCTGTAGCAATATGTCAGTATTTTGAAATAATGTTGCATCATGTTTTACCTGAAACTTCATTAATGATAGCATAGATGGCCTCTTTATCTTGCCAGCATCTGCCCTATTACTGGTTGAGACTAAGGGCCAGGCATGTGGAGTAATTCTGTTGAAATAGTTGTTTTTGTGTTTTATGCAACTGACAACCAAATCTGGCCTCTGGAATTTACAATCAACCAACTAAATTAGCTTTGAGCTCACTGTGGGATTTGTTCTCCTGTAACGCAACAAAGGCAAGCTGCTAAAGGCAGCCTACACTAACACTGCCTTACGTTCAGCTGAGTATCCATCAGTACTGAAACATCTCTCATGCTCTAGTTCAGGATCACATTTCACCTCTGTTGCTCAGCATTGGGGGGAACTGAGACTCCGGGCTAGGGGCTTCCAACTTGTCATCTGTTGACTTGGGACCATCGGTGGCATGTTCCTAAGCAGGTTGTAATACAGGAGGTAAAGATAATTAAGGAAAAGCCTGTTGTTGGTGGACTGACCTTCTCCCTGTAGGATGCCTGCCTTCCATCCGAAAATGGAAAAAGGTTGAAAATGACTGCTCTGTGTCCATGTTGCTTGTCTGGGGAGCTGCGTTTGAATGCTGGGATTGGTGCCTCTGCTCAAGTTCAGTTGTCACACGGATGTTTTGGGTGGCCAAATACCCACCAAATGTCCACCTCTCCCAAGCAGACGAGAAGAGTGCCAAGGCAGATGATGCTTCACCCTGGTCAGATGACAATGTGTGCTGTTTTATCTACCAATGCCTTGCAGCTTCCAGAATACTGAAACAAATCAGGGGAAATTGATGCATCCTGGAAAATGCTGAGTGAGCATGGAAGCACATTTCTACAAGTGCCAAAGTCCACTGAGAGGATTCACATGGGAGGCAGCAGCTCTGCTGGGTCTTACCCAGTCCTGTCAGCTGTTTGGTACCAGCTGGGGAAATCCTTTTGGTGGCATTAGGGTTGTTGATTCCAGTCCACTCTTTCTTGGTCATCTGCTTGGAGCTGGTCCCTCACCAGTGATGTTGCACCACTTCACCGCCTGAGTCATGGATATGTTTAATGTAAATTCTGTAGGTGGCAGGCAGCCCATTGTTTAAAGAAACAGTTTCCTCCCTCACACAGCCACCTGAAACAAGCTCATGTGAGACTTGATTTTATCAGCCCTCGGCTTTTCTTTTGTTAGCCAGTATTGTGTTCTTGCTAGGTGTTTCACTGGCTTTTTCAGAAGAACTTGATCTGTGCAGGTTGTGGGTCCAGGCTGGGACAAAAGAAAACTTCACCATTTTCTGCACAGCCTGTCCACAGATGAAGTGAACGGAGAAGAATAAAAGACTGATGAGCTGTACTGGGTCTGCCTCCCTGGAAAGTTAAGTGGGCACAAGGGAAGAAGTAAAATGCATTATATTGGAGCAAAACATGCCTTTTGCCTTTGGTCGTGATTCAGATATGATAAGGTTTATGTATCATGCTTTGCTCATGAATTTCTGTGCACCTACAGTCTACGTCCAACTTTTGTCTTCCCCTGTCCTCACACAACGGTGATGATACTCAGAAGAATGAAATCCTCTTTTTTTTTTTTCTCCTCCTGCAGGGGATATTCATTTTAGCCCATGCTAGCAGCTCTCCTTCCCTTTCTGACAGAGCCATTTCCACTTTCTCCTGTTGAGGCTGTTGTTGCCTTTGCTCCTACAACAGCCCCTTCCAACTCTGTCCCTGTGCTTGCATCCCTCCTCCTGTGCTGTCCTCTCTCGGAGCTGCAGGGAGGTTAGGTTGGGGGAAAGAGGAGGAGAGGAAGAATCATTTGATCCAAACTAGATGACCTCATGTATTGTCCTTTGGGGGTTTCTTTTGCAGCATTTAATAATTAAAAACATTTTCAATTAAACACATTTTAATTGAACATAAAGTATCTTTTAGAAAGCTTTCATTTTCTTCTTTTTGGTCACTGCTGTCTCTTGGGTTACCTCCATGGCATATTGCTTGAAGTCCTCTCGTCTGCCTGTCCTCTTCTGGGTGTTCATGACTCCTTTTGGTGCTCCTTCTCAATTACATAGTACTTACAGTCAAGGGAAGATGGCACGAGCTGTGCATTTGTTCACAAGCCCTTAGCTTGGCTCCCGAGCCTTCACTGGGTTTGGAGCATGAAGACCCACAGTTCAGCACAATGTAGCTGCAGAGGAGGTAAAGCCCTTTGCAGGATTCGATGTCCGTTTCCTGGAGACAGCAGTGAAAGCTCAGATTTACGTCACTTACTTCTCTAATGACTATGTCATCACAGGAGGTGGACTGTACATCTCATTCTGTTTCTAGTGTGACATTAATGACAGCATTGAAGGTCACTGCTTTTCTTGAGCAAATACACGATGTGTTTGCTAGTCCACACATGCCCAGAATGTTGCCTTGTCAGAGAAGGTGACAATATTTTGGACCCTGGCTGTGACCTGACAACGTTCAGACAGGGACAGTAAAAATCAGGGTCTCTAGAGTAACTGGTGTGGGCTGTCCTGTAGCTGTCCCTGTCAGGCACTGTCTCTCTCTGAAGAGGGACATGGGTTGTTAGTATTTCTAAGCCTGCAGTTTCATGTTCAAACAGAAGCCTTTGTAGTTTTCTAGGAGTCCAGGCTTGAAATCCAACTTACGTGTTCTTCTAATGCTTAGCTTGTAACAGCAAGAATAGTAGCTGGAGATGTGTTTGTGATTTACAGATGTGCTTTTAGAATTCCAGGTTAATGCTACCAACCATAATAGGCAAAATAATTTGCCCACACTGTACTCAATTAAATACACAGATACTCTTTTTTATCATTATCAAATCATTTATTTCCATTGGTGCCAAGTGCTCATGTTGCATGGATGCAAATAGCTGTGCATGAGCGGATGTAGTAGAGAGTCAGGTCTAGACATTATTAATATAATGTAATTTCACTGCCAGTAACACTCTCAGGGTACTGGATTGTGATGGCTTCAGACGTTGTTGTGCTCTATCTTGTCACCTCACTGTTTTGTGAAACTTTTGCAGGTGTTCAGAAGTGTTTTTCTTTTTTCCTGTAGCTGGTAGCGTGACAATCCCCTCTACTTTGGTGTCTGCTAGCACCAAAGCTCCCCGCCCCCCAATAAACAGTAAATCCTTCTTCCTGATTCAAATATGTAATTTAGATTATTCCAAACACTCCTATGTGCTAAGGGGTATTCAACAGATACATATGCTACTTTATTCCCTCTGATGTTCCTAATATTTTTGAGATATTCGTGTATTACCATTCTCTCCTACTGAATGGGAAGGGCGATTTCCTTTCTAATTTTGGCTCTAAACCCCATTCAGATAATGATATTTCCAAGATATTTAAATCCAAGGTATCCTAGCACCAAGCTTTGGGATACCCATGCGGATACGCTGTACAATGCCTAACATATGCTTAGCTTGTGCATTTTAGCCATATGACAGTGTTCTTAGCCAAGTCAATTTTCTGTTCATTTTTTTAATTACCATTCTGTGAGACACTGTTTCATGTGTTGTACTAAATTTCCAAGTGTCTGGTCTCTGTTACAGTGCTGTTCTCATCTGTTAAATAGGCAATTTCTTTGGGTAACAACACCAGAAATAAAATTATTTGAGTTTGGCTAAGGCAGCAGGATTCTTGACAGCGGTGTGCCTTGGTTTGGCCCATATCTCTCGAAGGGTGAATGAAACTACTTACACATCACACTTAATTTACAGTGCTAGTGGTCTTGTGTGGAGTGGTAGGGGGGAAGAGGGAGTGCCCTTGCAAGGCACGGGAAAATGAATGCGTTGTCTCTACTGCAACCCACAGGCAGAGATAGTGGCTGCAGTCTGCTCGCACCCTTCTGAAAGAGGTTGGTCTGCCTTGCTGCAGCCCCCACTGTCCTTCTGCTGAGGGTTTCTACCACACCGCTATGGCTGGGGACAGCACGCTTTTCTCAGCAGATCTGCGGTGGGTCAGCATGCCCAGCCCGTACTGGAAATGTGAATTTTTACATCGGCCAACCGCACTGGCTGACCTTGTAGGCTCTTCCCTCCTTCCTCCTGGGACATGGCTGAAGCCCCAACCTCCTCGTCCTGGCTTTGGTATGATGTCATGCCAATGAGTGCAAGCTTGATTAATTCCACTGAAGCATGAACTTTTCTTTACATTTCCTACTTTTGCCCTGACCCAACTTTGTCCATTCTGGATGTATGAATTCAGTTCCTCTGAGGAAACCCTCCAGGAGCGGTGGCCATCAGGGCTACAGTAGTGGCTGTTCAGTGACTTTATTCCCATGTGCTGCCAATAGAAGTTTATATTATTGAGTATAAACTTACTTCTGTAATTTAAACACTAGACTTTCCTCTCCTGTTTATTAAACATCATGAACAGCTGTGGGATATGCTTCTGCTTTCTGCTAACCAGTGTCAGTGTTGTTTTGGCTTCCCCTGTTTTCCCCTGTGGAGCTCATTTTGACAAAATTTCGGATGGCGAAGCAGGGAATCTGGAAGGCTCTTGGCTAAGGGGATGTCAGGAGACACTTACTGGAGTGCCTCTTTGGTGGTCACAAACTGGAGGAGAGAAATCTGGCACCTGAGTAGGTTTTATGGTAATAACTTTGCTTCATTTTCCTTTCTTTTGCTAAGAAAATGTCCCATCTTCCTTTCAGAAACCTTGATTTCCCTCCCTTCTCCCCCCGCCCCCCACCACACACTTTATTTCTGGTGTTACTCGTTTTAGAGAAGTTTTATGGTATACTCCTCCACCATTTCTATCGTTTTCCCTGTTCCTTCTCAAAAACTGTTCTTAAAAATGCAAGGAAAAAACTCAGTCTTCTCCTTCCTACTCCTTTAAGTAATCATTTTGTGTATTGCACAATGTTTTTAATTAAAACCCTTATTTATATGATTTTTATAGTAGCCGTGGGTTCTCCCCATTCTGGGCACGCTAATCTAGCCCGGTTGTAAATTACAGTGCTTGTACATTAAAATAAATTGCAGTGACACAGGGCCTTGGCAGCACTGCTGGAGGCTCTCCTGAGCCCACTGGGGTCTTCATTGCATATTTAAAACATCTCTGTTGTTTGCTGGATTCCAGGATATCTGGCAGGATCATTCCGTAAGGAGGAGCCCTCCTTCGGTAGTTTACGTGGGAGAAGTTTTCTTAATGGGGTTTTGGAAGAGGGAAATAGGAGGGCAGTAATTAGTCCCTTGTATTTGATCAGCCTGTCTTTGGGAACCCAGGAAGAAGAAGGTGATGTTGACATTTGAGGAGATGGATCTCTCTGGTTTTCACATTGAGTAGCAGCTGCCTCTTGGAGAATGGAGGAGGATGGGTTGCCACCAAAAAAAGAGGAGAGTGAGCCGGGGTACCCAGACCAGGAAAGCTGCAGTTAGGGCCGTAGTTCAGCCAGGTGCCTAAACCGTGTTTCTGATGCAAGAGGTGAGATCTGTGAGACCATTCACGTGCTTACATAGCTTGCTGAATTTGGATGTAAATACCACCCTTGGAGAAGCCCCGAAGGCTGAAAATACAACCTACAAAATAATGTCAGATTGGTGCATCTGACACTGCCTTCCCCTCTCCTCGTGCTGTGTAGTATTACACCTACTTTAAAAAGGCATCTTCTGTAGCTTAGTGGTTCGTGAAGGGCATTCATCAAAAAAATTACCACAACTGCATAAGTAAAATGATATAAAGGCTAATAGTTTCTCATGCTGGGAAGGTTTGTAGTGCTCAGTGTAATGTGCACAAACAGTATTTTACTAGCCTGATCCTTGCGGTGAAGGCCGGTTCTACCTGATTTTTTGAAAAAGATCATCTAAAGTCATTACATTTGCAGATTTTCCCCACCACCTGTTTTCATGTCTGTAAATATGTAAGACAGGACACTCATTCTTTGTTCTGAAGGCACGTTAACATCAATGCCCTTGAGCATGCACCCTCTTCTGACTGTCTAAAAATTTGTTAAAGGTATAGATCTTGATTACATTCTCTTAATCCAAGCCTTTTCTTTTAACCCAGCTCTTAAAAGGAAGCGTACATGACAGTACATCACACAATATCTCAGCCCTTTCCTGACATTTCTGTGGAAGTAAATGAAAGGTGTAAATTAAAAAAAGCAAGTGTTTGTGTCTCACTTTAACCTTCTGTTATGTTAAATGGCTTTATTGAAGAGTGCCGGCAGTGTTCTCAAAAACTTGGGAAAATCCACTGTGAGCCATGCAATTAGTTGCCTTGGGAGCTGAGTATGGAGTTCATGATGTTTGATGTGAAAATTACACGGACACATCTAATTGGGTGTATTTGCACCACACAGGATACCGAATAAAGAGGTGAACTCTTTTCCCCCATTCCTTGCTTGTTTTCTTCTTTAGTTGAAGTGTTTACCTTGAACTCTTCCCAGTCGAGATACTATTTATCTAGGCACGCGGATCGATCAATAGGTGCATGTTCCCCTGTGCAGATTTTGGAGAGCGGGGGGGGAAGACAGGCAGAGATGGCACTGTGAGCCTGGAAGGATGAGGGAAGATGAACTTCAAGCTACCTCATGCTTCCCATTATCATTCCTTAGTTGTGACTTGCAGTGCCTATCCCAGCCCTAGAGCTCTACTCTTTCTGCAGGAGTCAATGGCTAATTTAGAGAGTCCCCGGCACCACAGGATCCATTACTCATAATTTCTTCTAGTGGTTAAGTTTTGCAGCATAAACATATGAGGATGTTTTCTGCTTTGACAGTGGTCTCCAGTGTTCATCGGTCTCCGAGCCCTTTCTGATTTCTTGCTTTGATGTTTCTCGTTAATCATCCTCAAAATTAAAGAAAAATGTTCTGTAAATTAGCAGCTGATACCAGCTTGTATTGTGAATGTACATTTTTCTACACTAAGAGATCTGCTAACAAAACCCAGAAACCGAGCGCTCTCTTTGTTTTTCAGTATTAAAACTTGTATCATCTGTTTGTGCATGTGGATGTAGCTGTCTTCTCCCTCCTTCCCCCTTTAAACCTCCAGAAACTTGAATTATGTGTTGATCTTTAAACAATTTGGTTTCATTTTTCTTTGGTTGCAAATATAAGTCACCTGATGAATGTAGCTAAACTGTGAGCGCATTTTAAATATTCCATGTTTTTGAACAGTAATAAAGACTTAAAGTAAAACATTTTCCAGTAATTTAGTACTCTCTTCAGTGCAGTTATTCAATTATTAGACCACAAAGGCATTCTGCAGTTTGATGTTATTAAGAAATATATTAGCAGAAAATACTCTATTATCATCTAATGCTAATAATCAGCTGGTAGGAATTAGAAGAGAAGATGTGTAATTGGAATTCTTGTGGCTAATAAGATGTGAATTATAAAGACGTTTCCAGGAGAGAAATCTAGGTACTATTATAAGAAACTGCTATTTGCATTTTAAAACATTAGTAGTCACAGTGATGAGATCAGATTGATTTGCTTAAAATATCAACGAGGCACAGTAATGGTGATTACTGAATAGCACTGTGATCCTGGAGCAACATCAGTTGCAACCCTTCTTTCATTCTTTGCCTTTCTGCTGTGGGTTGCCTTTTCCTGACCTCTGCCGTAGCTTGTTTTTAAAACATTGGTGTAGCAGGGAAATACGTACTGAAATAATAATCCAGGCCACTGGTTTTCTAATGGGTATCCTTCTGGTGACGGCTGACGTAACGTACCAGATAACATGTACAGCTAGTCTCTCCTTTCTAGCAAAGGGATAGATGTCACAAGTGTTTAAGGACATGGAGAACTTCTTAAGTGCAAGTTTTTGCAGATTAGAACCTAGTTGTGTCTGTCTGTCTGTACGTGTGTCTGTGTGGGATGCCACCAGTGGGGAGTGTCTTTTCCTGAGCCACTTGCAAATAGATTACACCCTAAAATTGTGGACTTTGGTTGCCCTTTTACTGCTGGATTCTGCATAACTGTAAGTGTCGTTAATGGTTGTAAAATTATCCACCCACAGGATTTTGTCTTTGACCCCTGCATCAGTGAATTCCACAGGTTGATTGCTTGCCATTTGCAGTAAGGGGAGGGAGAGATACAGGTTTGTCCTCTCTTACAGGACACCTCCCTGTTTCCAGGCTAAATTTGACCTTCAGAAACCTAGTCATACTCAAATTGATAAATGCGATTTTCTTCTGGAAGCTGAGAGTCTTCAAATGAGGCCAAATGTAGAAGGCTGTGAGAGGGCAAGGTGGAATGAGGCGGTCTTGCTTTCCGAGTATGCACTGGCTCTGCAGAACTCAGAAACATTCTCCTAAATTCTTAAATTGGTTTTAATCTGTTGCTTTTGGCAGGGACTGGTGCCTTTGGGTTGGGGAGTTTGCTGGAGAGAGCAGGCAGTATTAGAAGTGGTTTCTTGGAGTGTTATGGGCTCCCTGTAGAGATGGTTGGAAGTTCACCGCACGAGGAACCGTGTGGACGCAGCATGGTAGTGCAGGAGAAGTGAAGGCAGGACCCAGGTGAGGTCAGTGACTTGGGGAGAAGGGCAATGGCGAGAATCAAGTGAAGAGCATTGGCCAGGTGGAAATGGAGGCAAGGACGTCCTTAGAGCCTGCAAGGAGCTTGCTAGGTCTCTGCTGTGTGCCCACAGCAGATGGTTTAAAACGTTGGAAAATGCAGCAAATATGCTCTAGGGAAAAAAGAGAAAGCCAAGTGAGAAGACAGGACGTGAGCAGAGGAGCAACCTCCATATTTGTGCAGTTTGCAAGGATTTCTGGGACTTGGTAATGTCTTGAAAATCCAGTTAAATTCCCAGGCAAGGAAGCAGAGATTAATTTTTCTGCAATTGAAAGTGTATATCTTGATTATCACCTCTTACTTAATTATCAGATACTTAGTTTTAATTGCATAGTTGTCTCGGACACTAGGAAGCAATCTAACTGGAGGGGGCTGTAGCTTCACAAGCATTTAAACTAGCCCAGCCAGTGGTGTTGCCCTCTGCCTTGTGCTTGGGCGTATGTGAACCAAACTGCAGAACTAGGCTGAGTTAAAAACATCTTTTTCCCCCTTTTTCCTTTTTTTTTCCTCTTTTTTTTTTTTTTTTTTTTTTTTACTAATTTCCCCCCCCCCAAGTTAATTTGAACCTTACATCAGCTCCTCTGTCCAGATCACCATGAGGCAGATCAAATGCTTTTGCTGATGTAAACTGGGGGACACAGGAACAGGTTGGAAAAGGTGGGACTAGGATGTTATTGTAGGCTTACAGTAGCATTAAATGGGACAGATAATTAAGGTTTTTTTCTATTATCATGGTGTAGAAAGTTTGCATTTTAAAAGGCTGCAATATTCACCAGTGTAAGAGAAACTGAACAGTGCTCCCTGCTTTCAAAAGCTGATACTTTCTAGCCAGTTGTAACAAAATTTTTCCAAAGGCACATGAACTGTTAAAAGGAGATGTATCCAAGTCTACTGGACAGTGTACTTGGTATTTTTTTTTTTTTTTTCCCTACTGCTTGAAAAGAAGAAATCTTCTGTGAACCATACCCTGCTGAAAACTCGTGCAGAAGTATAGCAAGGGGTTTCAGATCACTACTTGCATACTTAAGAGCCAAAACTGGTGGAAGAAGAAGGAGGGATTGTACTCGTGCATCAAAGAAAAGGTACGAGGACATACAGTAGAAAACTGGTCTAATGAGAGAACGGTGGTGGCCGTCATGGGGAGGGCTGTTGTTTCGTCAAGACGTGCCAGAATATGTATTTTTCATTTGTCAGTGTTACATTTTTTTAAAAGAAAAGACAACAGAGCTGTTTTAAACAAATACATGTTTCTGCAGAAGGAATAGGAGATTTCTTAAGAAATGTGGTGAGTGAACCTCAGTCCCCTTTGGAGGCTTCCCTTGCTGTGTCTTTGTCCTCTGTCTTCTGCTTCATCTCCCTCCTCCCAGGGAGAAAACTTACATGCTTTTGCCAAGAAGTAAAAGAACATTTTTCATTTACAGAATCAGGAGAACAATTTTCTCTCCCCTCCAGCACTCTGGGCTCCAGTGCTCTGGGTGCTGAATTTTGGTTGTTGTTCCCCCCCTCTTTGTTGTTTTTTGTTTTGCAATAATCATTCTTTTTAATACATTTTTAATAAGCTTGATTCGTTTGAGAAGATCTTGAAGTGATGCTGCAGACAGCAGACAGAATACCTTGTCCTAAAACACTTCCTCTTGTCATGTAGATAGTTTTATCGGATAAAAGAAATGTTGCTTTTGGCATTGTGTATTTTATTGTTGCACACGTGTGCATACACACCCGTACACAGTAATGCCTGTTCTAGCCAGGACAATGGGAACGTAGCAGCATTAAAGTAAAAAAACCAACAATGTGGCTTTTTAACCCCTTTTTTGTCTGAGGTTTTATATGCAGATCTTTTTCTGTGCAGCGTAATATTCTATTTGAAGTGGAACTTAGCTCTTAGTTAACACTGAAAGTGATAAGTTGTCTAAAGCCCTGTTTAGACAGACAGAGCTTATTTGGCATCTGCACTAAGCTGTTTGACAAAATGTTTCGAATGTAATTAGTTCACATCAAAGGTACACCACCTTCGGTGGCGGGTAAGACGGATGAGAACTAAAGATACTGAGATCAGCATGACCTGACTGAAGGCCTTGCAATTTAAGTTTTTACTGTTTATTACATTTTATGTTTGTTTTTTTTTTTAAAAAAAGGGAGAAAACTCTAGCACAGGATTTTTCTAATTTCTTTTCTTTAATATTTTTCAAAGCTCTTCCAGTGTCTCAATTGTACAAGCTCTTCATTAGTCATGCTCCTCTCATACCTCAAGAGAACACACTGGCCTCCAAGAAATACAATTTTTTAGTGTGGCAAAGCAGATGTACGGAAATACGTTGTATTTAAAGCCTTATTTTAAAATGTATTTCTGAGAATATGTTCATAAAAATAATGCAGTGATGCGTTTCTGTATACTGTTCTCAGTGACATTTTGGATCCATATTTGCCCAATTTACACGTTTCAGTTTTCATTTTTTTGCCTTGTACTGTCAGGTCTGTGAAAACCAGCCTGAGATTTGAAAGCTTAAGCTTTGAAATTCTTCTCATTCTTGCATCAGTATTACCAAACACTACAACTAGGGTGGCAAAGGGGGGAAATATGAAAATATCTATGTTAGGATGTATTTTTTCCTGTATAATATCCCCACATTACTATTGTTACTTTAGTGGTATTGTGCATACTTTGCATCTAATTCTACTCAGGGCTACATCTGTATCAACAGTGATAGCGAAATAAGAAGTATTTCCTACTCTACCATCCAGTAATCAACACTTCTGTTTAATAACATGGGAATTAGAGAAGGATTGCTTCCTGAACTTGCTTTCTGTACTCGAGTGGTATCAGCAAGAGTTAAACGCTGTCAGCATGTAGGCCAAGTTTTTCAAAAGGACAAGTGATGCTGGACACCCAACTTGGGAAGCTTGGTAGAAAAGAAGTGTTCAGCGCTTTCTGAAGATAAACTGTATTTAATCCCAGTTTAGATTTATGAATTACCGAGAGTTAATAAAGTGCCAAGCATCAGCTGAGGTGCAAGAGCTCAGCTGGTGCTTGGTAACTCCTGAGCTGCAATCATTGCAATTGTGTATATAAGCCCTTTATTTTAAGGTTGGTACTTCAAAGTACTTATTATGGCCATCTTGGTGTGAAGATGCTCCAAATAAGTTGTTAAGTACACATAATAGGAAACCTATGTGTTGAAAAAGAGAGAGTTGTTTAGTCAGTTCTTTTTCTGGATCATAATGCTCTTTTAAAAGCATAATGAATCACGGAAGGTGGGAGAAGACTTCGCCAGAGCTCCATGTAGCATTTGGCATTTTTCCTGAGCAAGAAGTTTCTTTATGTGGTTTACTATGTATAATAAATGCTTAATTAGTATGATTTGGGGACTGATAAGTTAAATGGAGAGGAACAAGTGGTAGCAAAGCTCTATTTAAGCTGTTCAAAAGAAAATAAAAAAAAGGATTTCTCTAGTACTCCTGAGAGGTGGTCTTCCCCTCACTTCTGTAAAATTAGTTTCTTCTTAGCGTGACTCCAACTGTATTGATCCTACTGTAGATCATTCATAAAACCAACAGCATTTTGGAAACATGCAGTATTTAAAATTTAAAATACTTGTTACATGCAGAGATGATGGGTGATTAAGATTTGGTATCTTAGGCTCTTTTGGTTATTTAATCAATGGTAAAATGCTTTGGTTTTCTCACTTCTAGTGAACTTGGAGATGCTGGATTTTGAAACCTCTCTGTAGCTGATGACTGGGTTTTTTTGCCAAATCAGAACCTCAAAAACATACGTGAATATATTGGGGGGGGTTTATTTTTTAAAAAAAAAAAGTTAGTGGCTCATTGGGTATGGGGAAGAAGCTGTTTAAAGCTTGTGAGAGACTTGGAAACTATGAGAGGGAATGTGCTGACACAGATGGCATGGACAAAGTAACTGAGGGCTCGCGTCAGCTTCAGCAGGTACGTGTTGGTGTGGGCACGCACGCTTTGCCTGGCTCCATATATGCTTATGGTTATGTCTGCAAGATTATAGGTGTATATCCATTTGTATATAAAAGATAATCCAACTAATGCTGAATTGAAGATTAAGCCCATTTGGGTTTTTTCTTCTTTTCCTTTCAAAGCCTCTTTCCGCATCCACACATGCACACACTGCTGTCTTTGAAATCTTGCCCCAAACTCCTCCTACATAATTTTCTGTAGAAACTGGGAGCACAAATAAATGCCCGTTTTAATCCCCTTCTTACCAGGTAAGTGAGAGAAACAATGGGAGGTTTTATAGCCAGCCTTTCGCCCCTGTGGGTAGGAAATGAGTCATTACCATGATGAAGAAAAATGAGGGACCTCAGCCATAAATTCACGCTAATCTCCCCTTGTCAGTCTCTCAGGCATGATTAGTGACTCAGCATCATGTTTGCAAACGGGGTACCGTGCCCTTGGTGGCCTGTCGGATGCCGAATTGCTCCTCTCCTTGTTCAAAGGTCTTTGGGTGGATGGGAGGGATGGGCTTCCTTCCCAGAGCGTGGAGCCCGCGCCCAACCCCTTTCCCGGTCACGCCGTCCACATCCCCAGCACGTGTGCTGCTGCTCCCGCGCCAGCTTGCCACAGAAACCCACCACTGCCAGCGTCACTTCTCAGTGTGAGCAGCAAAGTGCAGGCACCTTGCTGGACCTTCAGGTCTTGATGACACCCATCTGATGATATGCAAGCAGAAGGTGCTACTGTCTTCTGCTCTTTGGCGACATCCTTCTTCAACTGCCCTTCTTCTCTTCTGAACATCTGCTCTGTATTTTTGCAGAAAAGGTTAAAAAAAGAAAAAGTGTTTGTCAGTGTCTAGGGAAGGGAGATGTTTCAGAAGTTTCCCTCTACCCATATATCCATACATAAAAATAAATATATGCTATACATATACACAGACATATCTGCATGTGTGTGTGTATATATATGTATATGTACGCCTTTCCATGCTAATGTTCCACAGTCTGTGTGGTGAGGATTTGAAAGGCGGCATACCCACCCAGAGCGAGTTGGCATTGAATCCTGGACAGCATTTCTCTAGCTGCCCAAGCCCATAATTCGCTGAGGGAATTATGGTGGTGATTCACCGAGCCATGTTATTTTTTGTGTGTGAACATTATGAATATCTAGGCTTGAACTCCTATGCAACAGCACCCATTAAGAATTAATGCTGCCTCTTCATTTGTGAACTTTTGCTCCAAACTTGCCAGCCTCAGAAGAGATCCGTGTCTGTGCACGGACAGACAGGAGTGTTGTGTGACCATAAAGGTACCTGGAGTTTATGGTATTTCAGCTCTTGCCGATGGTTGGTGTAGAGGACTGAAACAGCAACAGTGTTCAGGGTCCCTCCTTGGGATTTCCAGAGCAAGAGAGCTAATGCCTCCTAACCCTTCTATAAGTCTAAACATGACTTCTGCTGACAGGGAATGAGCATCCCATAGCTTCGAGTCTAGTCATCAACATTTCATCTATGTTGACTGGGAAGGGACTGGTTTTGCCATAAATTAGCAAGACGATAACATAAGAACTCCTGTCCTTGCCATCTGTAACAAAGCAGAATAAAATATTCAAAACTCTCAGTTCTGCGCTGAGGCAAGTCGCATGCAGTCAGCTGGTGTGTCTCCTGTTTATTTCCATGCAGAATAAAAAATAGTTTATAAATTGTAACTTCTCCACATTCTGGCTACTAAGTCTAAACACAAGTATGTCAGGCTTTTTCTGCAAATAGCAATCTCCTAGGATGTGAAACATTGTTAATTTATCTTAAATAATTCAATAGAATGTCAATATTCCACAACTCCCTCTACTTAGAGTGACAGATATGTTCAAATTAGTAGCCCTGAAGAATAAAGAATATTCAGGACATGCTTTTATCTCAGGAAAGACAGAACTCAGTGCAGCTGCATAAGTTTTTAAACTAGCAGTGTGAACACCAGCCTGCTACCTGGATGACAAGTAATTCAAGCACAAATGTTGTCGCTTTTATAGAAGTAGTAGTATGAACATTTTGTACCCAATTAGTAATCACTGCAAGTTCTCCGTATGTGCATTATATTCTGTATTTTACATATGCACACAGGATATCCAACATAATGTGCAAGTGGATTCTGTGAAATGCTGTTTCATGTTTGCACACTAATTTATTCTATCAAAAACAAAAGTTTTTTTTAAGATCAATCATGTGATGAGTTGAGGCAGCCAGACTTGTTGCTCAGTGTATTTTCTCTGACAAGTTGGAGATCTGTTAATTGGTAAAAATAGCCCTGACACCATGCTCCGAGCTGCCGGGGAAGAACTAGCGTTGTTCCCTTTTCCAGGTTATGATCACCATAATTAGAGCAACAATCATAGAAGTTAAAGTGGGGTAAGACACTCTCCGTTTTCCTTTTTATTACTCTGACAAAACAGGATTCCTTGCTGTGGTGTATTTTTATCTGTATTATCAAATCTATTTTTACATTTCTGAAGAAATAATGGTGAGGGTGTCCAAAAATTCCTTTGGAAAACTATTGCAGATTAAGGATATTTTCTTGATACTTTTAAACTTTTTACTTAAATCTGGCATTGTGATCTCCTGTTCCTTTGCGTAACCCCTCTCCATTCAGGTGCTCACATCCTTTTGATATTTGCAAGGATGAATTGATTAATTTGGGCGCAGGAAGGAGGCAAGGCAGGGCTGCCCTTTGTTTAACCCAGTGGTGCCAGCTAGTCTGGGTCAGAAGCGTGACTAAACTCCAGCTGAGACATTTCTGTGGCTGATCAAGATGTTAGGGCAACACCCAGAAAAATAGCCCAGGCTAGCTTGGCAGTGTTGTCCTAAGACTTAAAGCGCATGTGCTGTTTTCATCTCAAACGTGTAACTTGCCCACTCTGCAGTAGGGAGTCAGGCTGAAGGACCCTCCTCCTTCTTAGCCTTGTAAAGCCTTCCTGCAAACACGCCGGTGCGCTTGGCACGGCAGACGGATTCCACGGTTCCTGGGAAGGTGGCAGGGAAAGTGGCCGTACCGGAGCATGTGTAGCCCTTCCCCTCCTAGAAGATCCCATGTGGGCGCCCATGCGTTTGTCTTCCTTGCAGATGCATAGGTCAGTTTAAAGTGATTGTCTGGTACCCGGGTGCAGAAACTAAGCGATAACTTCGTAGGCAGTTTCTGTTGCCTGGCCAACGTGTAAGCCTAGAGTAACTCATTTCTGAAGATAAACCCAGAGTGTCAGAAAAGAGGGTCCCAGACCCCCCATATACTGTTCTCTCCTGGCTGTTGGGAAGGACCTCGCAGCTTGCTTGTACAGTCTGCTGAGGTGTCAGTACTTTGGAGCTTTCTGGAAAGGAAGGAGGCAATAGATTTGCTGCTGTTATATTTCTAATTATTTATAACCATACTTACTGAGAACACCTTTTCTGCTCACTTCTTTTCATTTGGATACGCTGTAATACCCTGCCTGGAAAGGGGTCCTGAGCCAGCCAAGAGCTTTTGGGTTAGGATGAGCAGGCAGACCGACATGGGTGATATTGTAGTGGGGTTTTTCAGACAACTGGAAGAAGGCTCACGTTCCCAGGCTCTGGTCCTCATGGGGGACTTCAACCACTGCAGTGTCTGCTGGAGAGAAAGCGCAGCAGGGGACAAGCAGTCCAAGGGGTTTCAGGAGTGCATCAGTAACAACTTTCTGACAGAGGTGATTGAGAAGGTGACAAGGAGAAGGGCTCTGCTGGACCTCATACTTACAAACAAGGAAGGATTGGTTTGGGTTGAGAAGGTTGGGGCAGCTGTGACTGCAGTGACCGTGAGATGGTGGAGTTCAGAATCCTGCAAGGAGGGAGGAGGGCTAAAAGCAGATCACAACCCTGTCCTTCAGGAGAGCAGACTTTGACCTGTTATGGGATCTGTCTGGAAGAATCCTATGGGATATGGTCCCAAAGAGAAGAGGCATCCAGGAAGACCTGGTTGATTTTCAAAAATCTCCAAGCTCAAGACTGGTCCATCCTGAGAAGCAAGAAGTCAAGCAAAGGTGGCAAGAGGCCTGCATAGATGAACAAGGAGCTGCTGACTAAACTCAAACATAAAAAGGAAGAATACAAGCAGAGGAAGTGGGGACAAGTGACCCAGGAGGAGTATAAAGAGGCAGTGTCCAAGCATGCAGGGATGGAATTAGCAAAACCAAAACCAATCTGGAGTTGAATCTGATGAGTGATGTAGAGGGTGACAATAAAGGCTTCTACAGGTACATCAAGAGCAGAAGGAAGACTAGAGAAAATGTGGGCCTGCTGCTGAGAGGGGCGGGGGACATGGTGACAAAGGACATGGAAGAGGCTTAAGTATTCAATGCCTTCTTTGTGTGTGTCTTTACTGGTAAGATTTGCCTCTAGGAATCCCAGACCTCTGAGACCAGTGGGAAAGTCCAGAGCAAGGAAGAAACCTCGGTGGACGAGTATCAGGTTAGAGAACATGAAACCTGATGGGATGCATCCATGAGTGCTGAGGAAGCTTGTCATTGCAAGGTGACTCTCGATAATCTTTGAAAGGCTATGGTAATCGGGGGAGGTTCCTCAGGACTGGAAGAAAGCAAATGTCATTCTTTTCTTCAAGAAGGGGAAGGAGGAGGATCTGAGGACTGTTCATCCTCACCTCAATCCCTGGGAAGGTGATAGAGCAACTAATCCTAGAAACTATTTCTAAACACATTAAGGACAAGAATTTGACACTGTTTCCCATAACAGCCTCATAGGCAAACTGATGAAGCATGGGCTGGATAAATGGATAGTGGTGTGGAAAGAAACTAGCTGAACTGCTGGGTTGAAAGGGTTGTGATCAGTGGCACAAGGTCCAGCTGGAGGCTAGTCACTAGTGATGAACCCCAGGGGTCAATGCTGGGCCCAATAGTGTTTAACATGTTCATTAATGACCTAGATAATGAGACACGGTGCACCTTTATCAGGCTTGGAGATGATACAAAACTGGGAGGAGCAGCTGATAACCAGGTGGGTGTACTGCTATTCAAAGGGACCTCGGCACGCTGGAGAAATGGGCCAACAGGGATCTCATAAAGTTCAAGAAAGGAAATGTAAGTTCTGCCTCTGGGGAGGAATAACCCCATGCACCAGCACAGGCTGGCGCTCTTGCGGCACATCTTGGGCTGTGTTAGGCAGAGCATTGCCAACAGATCAAGGGAGGTGATCCTTCTCCTCCACTAAGCCCTGGTGACATCTGGAGTGCTGGGTCCAGTGCTGGGCTCCCCCGTGCAAGAGCGGCATGGACTTAATGAAGCGAGTCCAGCAGAGGGCCATGAAGGTGATTAAGGGACTGGAGCATCTTTCATGTGAGGGAACGTGGAGAGACTGGGACTGTTCAGCCTGGAGAAGAGAGGGCCCAGGAGGATCTTATCAATGTATATAAATACCTGCTGGGGGGAGTAAAAAAGATGGAGCCAGGCTCTTTTTGGTGATGCCCGGTGACAGGGCAGGAGGCAATGGCACAGACTGGAATTTCAGTGTAAGGAGCAGCAGGTTTTTTTACTATAGGGGTGATCAAACACTGGAACAGGTTGCCCAGAGAGATCATGGCATCTCCATCCTTAGAGATATCAAAACCCGACTGGACACTGCCCTGAGCAACCTGCTGTAGCTGAACCTGTTCTGAGCAGGGCAGTTGGACTAGACCAGAGGTCCCTCCAACCTCTGCTATTCTGTGATGCGGTAATCCTGCTAGCTATTTGAACATGTAATTGTTGACCTTGTGATGGTCAGTACTAAGGCAACGGTCACGTCCCCCTTCAAACTAACAGTCCTAATTTGTTTATGCTTCCAACTACTATATTAAGCCACAGTACAACTGACCCCCTGAGAAGTGGTAACTGAAGCTTTTGTTGAAGAATGCATGCTGTTTGGCTCTATGCCCCTTTCTTCCAAGCTTGGAGGAAAAAAGGGGGCTACTGGTTTATTTATCTTGACTTAATATCTTCCTGTATTTTGTTGACCTTAACTCTCCATTTTCTAATGAAGCTTGAAGGCACTCATGAGCTGAATTTATTAATGCTTTATTTTGTTGTGAAATGATTGACTTTCGTTTAGCTCTTTATCTCTTGCCCTTTGGAGTTCACATGTATTCCTAAGGAGGAACAATGAATGGATGTTTCCTGCTCTAGGTGTGTGCAAGTATTTCTCCAAAATTTAAGTTTGGGCATGGAAGTGAAGTGAAGCTGTTAACCCAGAATATCCTCTCTTACCTAGCAAAGGTATTCTTTGTATGTTTTGACAACTTTAAGGAGTTCAGGCAACATCCTAAATTTACTGGAGTAGCTGTATACTTTTTACCTCATCAGCCCATGAGCTAGTGATGAAATTCCCTAACTTCTCATTGCTCGAAGGAGTTGTTGCTTGAGATCCAGTTTCAGATTTGTGAGATTTTCTTTTTTCTTGCCTAATTGTTCAATCCTATTAATATTCAAAAATGAATCCAATTATTATTTGATTTCATTCCTAATTGAGATTCAACTCCTAGCGATGCTGTTCCAAAATGTAGTCCTTCTTATGGCGTGAAAATAGGGAATGTCTTGTCATTTTGATGGACTGATGTTGATAAAACATGGCTCAAATCTAGCTATGCCACAGATCTACTTTTCGACCTGGTACCTTTTTTAATATTCGGACTTTGATTTCAATGCTGCTGAGTTCATACAGTCCAGAAATCTCTGGAGGATTCGGGGACCAGACTAGATTATTTGCCTGCCTACCAGTTTGTTTGGAAAACTTGCTGTCAGTGAAAAGTGTTCCTGTATCAGGAATCTGAAGAAGAGACTCTTCCATGGGAATACAGAAAATGGTGGGACAACATGTAACACTCTCCTCATAGTTTCTGAAGTGGCCTTCTGTTTAAATCCGAGTATTGGAAGATGATCATGGACTTTCTCCCAGTTATCAATTTAACCTCCTATGCTGAATCAAGATTATAATGTGCCTTCCTCTGCCCCCATTCTCTATGTGTCACTGAGTGAGTAGATTTACCCCTTAATCAAAATCAGTGGAAGAACATTACATGTAGGATTTGGGTGGGAGGTGTTCTTGTGTGATGTGACAGTTGAGGGTCATTCTGTGCGTCACAGAATAATTTCCTTTGGAAGAAACCTCGGGAGGTCATCTGGCCCAACGCCCCACGCTCACCGTTATGCTTTTAAAAGTGCAAGCTTTCGCTTAGGGAGGGGATCGCTGGCTTGGAACCGACATGCTCAGACCCACTGCTGGCTTCAGCAAGGGGTGAACCCAGTGAGATGGTGGGTGCAGTAATTTCTTTGGGGCTTGGACCTGGCCCACCTGTAGCTGTTTATGAGAGTGAGACTGTTCTAACAGGAACGAGGATGAAGCTCATTTTACACTGGCTTCTGAAAAGCTTTCAGGAGGTAGTGACTTCATGACTGTGGCTGATAAACAAATTTGGCTTTTATAAAAATAGACTGAAGGCCTGGCAGGAATTGAAGCCTGTCCGAATGGGCCTGCTCCTGCCGAGCAGCACAGCCGCTGCTGCGTGAAGAGGGTGTGCCCCTTCTGCTCCCTCCCAGCCTCCACGTTTCCCTGCTCCTTCCCAATCAGATGGTAAATACGTCTCTGCACATAGCATTAAGGTTGGTAAATCAGTTGTGCAAATACTGCCAAGTAAGTAAATACAGTAGAAAATGGAACATTCACTTCCTTTTGTTTAGTTATCGATACAGATTTAAAGGCAAGTCACCCTAAGTAATTGTGTTTAGGTCATTAAACATGGTTTAATAATGACAATAATAGGGTGTGTCCTGAGACAGGAGGCAAAACAGTGCACCTATAATTGCCTAAGAGCAGGTTATTTCTGATAACAAACCTATCTCATTGGGATTAGTTCAGAGAAGGGCAGTTTGATGAACACCCCCTTTTGGACATATCCCGAATGTTCTTATTGTCCTGCTGCTTATAATTTGAGCCCACTAAAACGTAAAGATCATTTCGGCACTATCTCTGTTTACCAAGTTAAACATTGAATAAAATCTCTCTTGACATAATGATCATGGATTATATGCAATGTATGACTGGAAAAAGGAAGATTCCCTACCCCATAGGGTATAAAGTTCCTATCCATATTACATGGGACTTTTTCCAGTCTAAGCCAGCAGTGAATATTCCTCATTCTGCATGTTGGATCAAGATTACTCTTGGATGAAAAAAAAGCGCAAAGTTATAGTGGTAAGCAAGCAAATCTTTCAAGGCTAATTAAAAAAAAAATATGGCTGTTTTCTAAACTTCTCAGGGATTTTTAATCTTCGAAACCAGTCTCCACAGAGATGGATTAGTGAGGAGAGAACAGATGAAGCAATCAAAGGTGCCAGATAAATGCAATTTATCATGTTTCCACAATTTATCGCCTAATTATCCTCCTCATTGTGTGTGTATGCGTCTATACGTGTATGTTTATATAATGTGTATGAGTATTAAATGTGTTTATGGAATGATACCGCTCCTGGATTTTCCACTGCGTGTTCTATAAACTGCTGGGGATGGCACACTTTTTTTTAATAAGTGTAGTATGTGAAATCTCACCAGACATAGCTAAACCAGAGTGCATTGCTGACATGCCTGCCATTTTGTAGAAGATACAACCTGTATGGAGTTAACAGATCCAATCCAAGTCTCTTAAATTCATATAATGAAATCCCATGAATCTGATGAAATGCGTGATTCTTTTAAATCATAAAATAGTTTTTAAATACAGCCCATCATTTCCGGAGCGTGAATTTTTGTGTGATGGCAATTCTTTCCTGTCACGTTGTTATTACTAGTTTTGTTGCTAAACAGGTTAAGACTATAATCCACCTCCTCAGCTGTGTGGCTTTCCTGGTTGAGATGGTTCTTTATAAGCCAGGATACAAAGTTCAGCACTTACTGGGCCCAGTCCTAATGCTTTAGTCATACAATGACTTTTCCATTTCTCAGGTCCAATAATATGACTATGACCTCACTTCTACACAGCGCTTCAACAGCTTGTTTTTCCATGTTGGACTGTGGTTTACACATTTCAAGAGGACCTTTTACAAATTTGTGAATCTTTGCAGGCAAATAACCTAGTAAGGCTCTGCGTTTGTGTTGACTTAAAAAGCAGTGTGTAAGTCTAAGGTTTTTTCTTTCCCCCCTTTATCCCATTCTTGTGTCTCTTCTGTACAGGTTTCATACACCTTGAGGCCTGTTGTCATTTCTACCCAAGGCCTGTTTAAAACTTCATTTTTGGAAGAGTAGAGGCAAAGTTGTTTCCACATGGAAACAATCTGTTGTGGCTTGCTTTTAATCCATCCAGGTCCCTGATGAATTAGTCAAATAAGATTGGGAGAGTGCATCTCATGGTGCTTCTAATAATGGCTCAGTGAGGATGGGGCTTGTGGTGCCCACCTTGGAGGGAGGTCCACCCCAGCTGTGGTGGGCAGCGGCATATAGCCCAAGGAGAGGAGGTGCATCACATCTGGTTCTTCGAAATGAGTATAAGAGCTGTGCCTTGCCTCGAAGGGGTGAGATGCATTTACAAAAAGGGCTACGTGCTTGTATTGTACTAAACCAGAAGGCTTTATTGAGCCCAGTATTAATTTCAGTTTTCCTGCGAAGGACAACAGGGGGCATTTAGTTCACTCCAGATTTATTTTTCCCTTTGCAAAGTCCAAGTTCTGATTTATTCTTTTACTATCTTCAATTTTAACCCCTTGAAAAATTCTTCTAAAGAGGACAGAGAGGGAGGGTTGAGAGAGGGTGTCAGTGGCATCTCGGCCTCTTCATCCCGCTTCCCAATCTCCAGCCACCTTCTGCCTGACAGGCTCTTCACTCAGCCCCTCAGGTCCAGGCTCCGGCGTCAGTCTTTCACCTCTTAGGAAAACAAAGTTGGCAGGGAGATAATGTTGGATTTAACATGATCTACAGGATTGGGGTCAAGGGTGATCACGAGGGCCTTCAATCAGTAGACGTTCATTTGAGCATGTCATCACTGCCGTGGTTTGCAGATCAGGCTTGTGCTTACAACAAGCTGAAGTGACAGGTGAGAAACCTGCTTGTCACAGCAGGCAGAAAAAGCTGTTGGTACTTGCGGCCAGGGAAGGATAAACATGGCTTGAAAACGGAGGTAAATTGGTCGCTGGCCTTTGCTAGCTGGGAGAAGGAGAGCGGACGTCGCGCTGCCCTTCATCCCAGCGAACATGGCACTGTTTGTGGAAGTGACCGCCCTGATTCTTTTTGAAGATGTATTTCCGGCTTAGAAAAAGATAAGAAAACCAGCAGCGATGACGGTGAGCGGCAGTGCCGCCAGACCGGACAGTGCAGTACGAGCCCGGAGCCCGGTCCAGCCCCCGGGTGCGATGTTGGAGTGGGTGTCCCCGGCTGGCACGTGGGCGCGTGGTGCGTGCCGCTGTGCTCAGAGAGCGACGCATCCCCAGGGCTTGTGAAAACTCCAGGGCCACCCTGGAGACAAACAGATGTGAAACGATAGCAATAAAACAACTTTTCTCCCTTGCCCAACTCTTTTTAGTTGAGAAAGTGTAAGGACTTGTTGCTGCCCAGGGCAGGGAATGGGAGCCCTGGATGTGAAGGAGGAAGAGGATTTAAGACATGGCTCTTCCTCCTCCTTCCCCACTCTAAAACAGCATGAGGGTGATGTCCTTCCCGATGTCCCTCCCAGAGGAGTGGGGTGGGGTGGACCCCAGCATGGACCTGCTGCCATCAGCGCTCCCAGCTGCCCACGTGTCGCATGCGTGGCTTGTTGGTCTGCTGCTTGCTCTCCTTCATTTTTTTCATATTTTTTTCTAAGCAGATATAAATATCCCTGATGAGAGAAAACTAATCCCCTTCCCAGAGCTGTTTCATGCAAATTAAATGGGCTTCAGAGCTTTTTAAGTCTTGGGGTTTCGCTTGGATTAGGGAGAGGAGGGGATTTAGGTGACCGTGGCAGGAGATGGAAACCCAGCGGGTGTCTCATCCGCAGAGCAGAGCAGCCGAGCAGCACCGCATTGCTGGCATGGGCTGGACACGCTTGAGTGAGTGTGGTACAACACTTCTGCTGTCAGCTCTGCTCGGGAAGGTAATGGCAGTCTCCAGCAGGTAAATTCCTCTGTAATCTAATTCTTCTCTTTGTAATGACTGGAGACCTGCCACTTCAGCTGAGCAAGAAATTTAGGTAATTGATCCCAGTGTATAAGCCAAGGAAAGGGAGGAAGAGCAGAGGCAGAGAGTAAAGAAAACAGCAGCTCATTTTGTGTTGTTTCTGATTTTTGTGTTGTAAGAGGGAAGCACTTTTCCATCTGGAAATGGAAATATTGCAGGTTGGAAAGGATCATCTTGAGTATTAAAACAGCAGACTACAAATCAAGAAGGTTGTTGCCCTTTTTGACTTTGGGTGCGTCACTTAACCTTGTACTTGCAGTAATAGAAATGGTCAGTCCCTATGCCGCCGAGGTGCAAAATACCCTTCATTATCTGAAAATGCAAGTGGAAGATGCCTATAGATTATTCTTAATCATACAACCACCAAATTCTGCGTAACAGTCTGTTGCAGGTCCACTCTCAGAGCTAGCTTTGGTCAAGTGTTAAATCCACTACAAAAGAAATTAGTCAGCTGCAAGTAGGGCACTGTGTGAATTTTCTGAAGAAAACTCTCGGGCTTGTAGGAGGAGGATTTTTTGGCTTTTTTTAGCCAGGTGGTAAAGGCAAGGGGAAAAATAATAAATCCCTTGGTTTTGTTTGTGTCACTACGAGAATGACTCCAGTGATTTTCCATGCTACATTAGTAGATCAGCAGTGGCCAAAGTGCGGTCAGCCCTCTTCTGTCCCAAATGCCGCCGTTACGCTACTGGGCTCCGCGCTGGAGGTGCTTGCATGTGGCCTCTGCACAGCAGCGACCGCGTGGTGCCGCAGCCAAGTGCTCAGTGACCTCCTTCCGCTTGCTCCTGTTGATGCTTCACGTTAATGGGCAGAGAGGAAGACGGGAGTTTGGCCAAGCACAAAGCAAAAGAGAGGGGAGGGGAGAAAAAAAAAAAACAACACTGAAAAAAAACCAGCCTATGCTGTCGCCATGCCAAAAGCAGACAGAGAATGGGAGCCACAACCAGGGTGGTCAAGAAACGAGCTGGCGGGCGATGGGTCAGTTGCAAATCACGGCAATCTCCAGGCAGCTCGGCCAAGAAGAGCTTGTGTTTGTACTGGTTGTGTGGCTCCACATACCAGAAGCGTGGCTGTCCTTTTCTCTCGGGATAATGACTAGGTGGAGCAGCTCAAATATGTGCATGATATTCTTGGTGTTCCTAGCCAGGAAAAACAAAACTCTGGAGAAGCACGCTTGGTTGTAGAATTCTTTGTCTGGTTTTATTACTGGTGGTGTGAATTGCTGACAGGTGTGTGAGATGCTCCAGGTAGATGACAGCATGAGGCTGGCACCCTGGGGACCTATGGAGTGCACTGAGGAATCAGAGTTTTTTATGAAATGGGTGGAAGTTGCTGCGAACCTGTGGACAGGTGATGATAGAGATTCCTTTGTGACCCTCTACCCTGGCTGATACAATGGGCAGGAAGATGGTGGTGGCAAGGAAGGGGTGAAACATTAGTCTTAAGCTATGGCGTTGTCACACCTGCAGATGGGATAGTACCTAGTCGTGTGGTTTGCAACCCAGTTTCCATGAATTACATTTCTGAGCAGTACAATAGATATCCCCCCTTCTTCAACTGCCATCTGAAACATATATTTTCCATGAACTCCCACGTAAACGGGTTTTTTTGGTGACAGATTGCATGTTAAAGCACTGGAAGATGAAAGCGCCAAATATTTGCTTTAGAAAAACACAGTGAAAGATTCTCTCATCCTCCTTATTGAAACTGCATCAGCCAGAATGCCATTAACAAAAATGACTCTCTGTAGTTAAACTTATTGGCACCTCCTGGGCATCATTAAGACGCCTTTTCCCCCCCTGTCTTTTCCAGGGGAGGAGGCATGAAGGAAAGCTAATGTAGGACAGTGGTGGCTTGTGCTTGAATCCCACTTAATATCCTGGGATGAGTCTCCTCAACAGAGCACAAGCCAAGCAGATAGGCAGCCCCCTCCTGAGCCCCCAGCTACTCATCGCATCAAGTCAGGGGCTTCAGTAAGTCAAAAGTGGCTTCAATAAGTAAAAAACATCTCAGAATGCCGTACCAACTGTCTGTGTGACCTTGGACCAGAGCCCACCTCACTCTGTGCCTCAGTTTACCTATCTAAGCAATAGAAACAAGTAATGCTTGCGAGATGTCACACTGTTGCCAAAAATAAACTATCGTTGGCCACACGGAGCGGTGACTAATTTTATACCTGCTGTGAATCTCCTCCAGGATCTCCAAGAAGAACAGTCAGCCCTGCAAGGCAGTCTGAAGCCTCCGGGTGGATGTGCTTTAGGAAATGTGAAGTTGGGGTGTTCATGACATCCCACATCTGAAAATATGTCTTACCAGTAACTTGATATTGACAGCAAATTAAGTTGCTTAGAAGTAGCACATCTCCCTCTTTGCTCCTGCTTCCTGCAGGGCCTCATCCTGCAAGCCGCGAGCTGTCCTGCCAGTGATACTTGATTTAGATTGACAGCCTCACGATATACTTAATACACTTTCCGCCTCCATTCTCTTAGTTTTTATCTGCCTGGTTCAGTTCAGACCTTGCCTGAAACCCAGATAATAATACTTGACTCTGGAAAACCAGTGTCTGATTCAGTTCAGCAAGAGGCACACGCTTTAGCATCGGCCTTTCAAGGGTGCGAGCAGGAACTGTGGAAGGTCTCCTTGCATGGGGAAGGACCTCCTGCTCCTCCCTGCACGGCCCACCCCTGCGTGCCTGGGCTTCCAGGCCAGCGATGGTGAGTCATTTGCAGATATCCACACCCACATCTGAAACCATGAAGGGGTCTGGCATGTTTGATAAAACAATATGTAGAAGATTTTAACCCAATACTTTCTGTTTTTTTTTTTTTAATTCAGCACTTGACAAAGTGAAGAGTGAGTATTAAGTGTGTGCTTGTCCTCTAGTATATGCATACATATACGTACACAAATGTGTAGCTTGTGCATTGTCGAAAGAAAGGGGAAAAAACAGGCTGCAGATGTTTTTGCATCTGTTCAGTTTACATGCATGCATGCATGTTTACTGCTTCTCTCACAGATACTCACTTCAACTTAGTTGACCAGCATGTTAGTGGCTGTACACACGACCACAAGAGTTACCCGAAAAAGTACTAATTTGTTTTTGAGGCTTATGTACTGTTATTATAATAAGGCTAAATTCATTTCTGGAGACGGGAAAATCATTTCTCAACCCAAAGTACTTGCTCGGAGTTAATTTTAACTGCTGTCATAAGGTCATGAGTTTGTCTAGATACTTACTTATCACAAATTTAAAAATGTTATTGGATAAGTTATAATTGACCATTTTTAATAATTAGAAATTGTTTTGTTTTATTTGATGAGGGAGAGATGGATCCTGGATGCATTTTCCAGCATTAGTTTGGGGGATCAGTGGGACTGTATGCATGGAGCAGTCTTTTCTGTTTCTACCCCAGCGCTAGAATAGGCTCAGCTTCAGTGAAAAAGTTGTGCAGTGTTGGACAGTGACTTCCTGGCACTGGTAGGTCTTGCATTTAAGTCCATGTTAGGTCTGGGAATGAAACTTGGATTTAAGTGCAGTATTGGTGCAAGGTTATGTTAGGCAAAAGCTTTTCCTCTCCTCCCACTCATGTAACGCTTTTGTCACTGAGCATCTTGAGTAAGTCTGTAGAAGAAATTGCAAGCGTTAAAGTAGAATCATGTGCTGGAGCAAGGTAGTAGCAGCGTTGGGGCAGGGAAGCACAGCTCTTACAGGTCTCAACTCTCTATTCTCTAGAGCTACTGGAACATATTTTGCTATGCATAATTCTTTTTATTTACTTAATTTTAATTGAGTTCTTGAGTTAGTGTCCATTTAGCCAACGATTTGCTTATGGCTCATTAGTTTAAGTAGGTCTAATCTCCATGTTTGAAAGGTGTTTGTGCATAACTCCTTTCAGGCTGGTAGAAATTATATATGGAAATAGTCGTCTTCTTGCTTAATGGTAGCTTTTCTCTGAATAATGCGACTACCTGCTTGATTAACTTAAGCAGAGTGGGTATCTAATAGTTACAGAGGTCACTTGCTCCTGTGCAGATCAGTAGGTGAGTAGAAAGGAGAATTTTCTCATCACTTCTGTCTGCAGTTTCATCATCTGGATTCCATGAGTGCTGCCCCCAGGGAGTTCCCTGTCTGGGCACAAGGGGTGGCTGTGGCCATCCTTCTCCTCCAGCCTGGGGTGGTGTTTCTGCCTCTGGATTTGCTGCTCATGTTGGGAAAACGTTCATCCATCCAAACAGGGCCACGGGAAGGTGCTAAGTTCTTCATGTGGCTTATCCACGTTTATAGAAGTGAACAAATAACGTCGCGTGAGGGAGGGGGCAAAGAGCTGTCTGAGCCCATATTCTTCGTTAAAGCGGAGCCTGGTGTTACAATCCTTGGGAGCTGTTGCATTAGCTGTGCATGGAGCAGACACAATGACACCGTGGGTGGAAACTGTATCTGGTTTGTATTAGAGCAGCTGCGGACCAGGGGAAAACCAGGAGAGAGGCGTGCGGGGACAGTCGGCGTGGCTGGGACCCCGAAGCCCGTCCTCCTGCTCTGCAGCAGCCTCGTCCAACGCACCGGGCAGATGTCACCTCGGCTCACACGGGGCTAACCAGGCACCACCCTGGTCCTCCATTCCAACAAATGGCCTCGTATCTGAGATGCAGAGGTGGCAAATTAGTCTCGAAAATGGCCATTCGGGGTCAGATGATGTTATTCCAGTACTTCTAAGCCACCATGGTTTATTGTTCTTCTTGGACAAATAACAAGGCCCTGAGGATTTGCCGGTTGAAGATGCGAGCTGCAGTCTGCTGACTGTAGTTGACGTAGTTGCTCTTGCTGCAAATTTGTAGGACGGTCTTGTGGGGAACGCTTAAGCAATGTGGTTGAAAAGCTACTGGGCTAACTTAAGAAAAAAAAAAAAACTGTTGGCAGTTTCCAGCCAGGAAGGATAGATAGTCTTGTAATTTGCAGACACCGCAGGGAGTACAAGCCATGAGTTTCAGGGGCTTGACCTGTGAGCTGGCACTGGAGCTGTCTGCCCTGGCCCACCATCGGAGCGGGAGAAGCTGCGGAGCAGGATGGGCACTAACTCCAGTGCGTGACCTTAAACCACCGTCAGCATGTTGGGCTGTGGACTGCGGCGGTTGATATATGGACACATGTCGTCTTCTGCCATCTCGGTGGGGGTATTAGCCCTCAGCAGAGGGGTAGAAGTGACAACCTCTTAAATCAACCCAGTGTGAATTGCTGGAGGTCATGAGTTAGAGCTCCTCTTCTCCGCTCTATGGGGTGTGTAATTCATTAATATTATTTGAGCCACTTGGTAAAAACACAGATGCTTTCCAGAAACCTAGCAGAATCCTTTTCTTTCTTTTTTTTCCCATACTGGTAAGTGGAGGCTATGTTTTGTAGAGATACCCACCAGTCTCTGAATTCAGGCTCCCTTCCAGTAGAAAAGTGATTTTAAAAAAAAAAAAAAAAAGGAAAGAAAAAAAAGAAAAAAAGAGGAAGAAGAAAAAAAAAAAGAAAAAAGCCACACATCAAGCAGTCTTGCCCTTTACTCCGGATTTGCCAAGTGCGGAGCAGGAAGAGGGTTCTTCCTTAACATTTTGCAGTTGTAAAATGATGGAGAGGTAATCTTAAACCTGCATTTATATTCTATTAACCATTTTAGCTCTTAAGCCGGTTTTAAAACTTTCAGTTCACTTTTAGGAAACAGAGCTGCTCTTCTCATGTGAATTCCTCTGGTAGCTAGGACAAAGAAATGCACAAAATGTACAAGCGAGCGAGATCTCGCAGTTGTTTCTGCTTTTTCCAAAGTTAGTACTTTGCCTGGGCTGGTGGCGGGAGGAGGCTGCGGGGCCGGTGCCTCTGTGCCTCTGCCTGGGGCTGCGGCGGCCATGGGGCTCTGTCCTCTGCCTGCTGAAAGGCAGCAAAGTGCTCACTGAACCTGGACACCCTCCGTGGTGCCTCCACGCCCCTCGGGCGGGCAGCTAAGGTTGGGGCAACGGCTCAGGCAGGTGTGGATGCTGGTAGGGGGAGGGAGGGGGCTGCTCCAATGTCGTCGTGGGCACACTGATCCTCTTGTTTTCCAAAGTGAAGGGTGTGGAGAAGCTCAGCAACCACAGGCTGAGGTGCATCCTGTGCAAACATGCTCCATCTCTTCAGCAGCAGCTATAAAGTAAATGAAGGAGCTCGTGGGAGCAATTTGGTTGAGTTTTAGTGTGAGGGTATGGCACAGTCCCATTCACGCGGTGAGCATGTCCGTCCAGGTGACAAAACATACGTGTCTGTAGTCCAGTGAGCGGCTGTTGCCTCCTGTGCTTATTCTTGTGGCGGGCATCATCCCCATGCATTACCTCTGCTCATTCCTCGCCTTGCAGCCCACCAGCCGTGACATGTCTCTCCCAGAGTGATTCTCCCAATAACATCTGAAGAGACACTTTCTAATTTTATATCTATTTTTATCATCCTAACAGCCATCTGCCAATCAACATTGACTGGAAGACAGGGTTGCTAATGGTGAGGGCTAACTTAGGATGCTTGCGTATGGCTGCAGTTACAGCTTTGCCAGCCAGCAACTATCTACCTATGTAATGGTTATAGAAACCTGACTGCATGCTTAGTAAAGAGAGTTCCTATTATTAGCAATAGTGATAAAAAGTTTCTCACAGCCAGGATTCCCTCTGCTTTTTATGAAAAATTGTATCTACAAAGCCCAGTCAAGAGAAAGACAGTTGGTTTTAAACTCCCCCCTGCCGTATTTGAAATCCATCAGGTCTGTAAACCTGAAAATGGGGATTGAATATAAGAAGTGAAAATAAGTTGGTTTCTATTGCATGAACTGCAGAGCTTAAACTAAGCAGCAGAGATAGTGGAGAAAAATAATTTTTCTGATATGAGGTGTGATAGTAATACAGGCCAGGTCTGCTATAAAGAGTTTTGCCAGCACAGCTACATTGGTCAAGGATACGATGAAGTGTGTTTTTTATTTATTTTTTTTTACACCGCTGTAGCTGTTCAGGCAAAATCCCCTGTGATTCCGTAGATGCAATTATGCCAGTAGAACTGCGCTTTTGATGATACGGTTGATTTTGCTCACTGGAGGGCAAAACGTTGTGAAGCCATGCTGGCAAAAGCTTGCTTTCACCAGTTTAAATTGTGTGTGCTCCAAGGGTATAGCCTGACAAGCTTTTCTTTCGGTGCCTGCGCCAGCTTCACCAGTCGCCCCCCCATGCACACTGTCTTTGGGATACGTTTTGCGCTCTGGCTGACACAGCATCCGACTGAAGGCAGCTGAAGGGAATGGCCTCACCATGGCTCTGCTGCGTTTCGCCTTACCCCGGTGCTGGTGTTTCTGACTCCTGTCAGCTAACTCAGAAAGCTGTAGTGGCAGATAACTTGGCAGAGGAGGGCTTCTTTTGTTCTTCCTTATTTTTTTTTAATGTGTAGATTTAGCCTCCCAAACTGGTTCACTGTGGGATCAGATGAGCCGTGGTGGAAACCATAGAGACCTGCAGACCTGGGTTGCAGCCCATGGTTGGACCCACTCAGGCAGATGATAAACCATGCTCTCATCTGTACAGCCATGATAGGGAGACCAAATCAGAGAAGGGCTCTGGGTTAAAAATAACCCACCCTCGAAGCAGACAGACCGATGGCCCTGGATGGGGTCCGTCCCACCGTCTGGTTCACTGTGCACATTGGCCACCAGCTGCGCGGCCAAGATGCAGACGAGGGCAGGGCGCAGGGGCGAGCAGCCGGGATCGGCTGACCTGGCGCGGCTGCCTGGAGAAATACGAGACGAATTATGGTTTTAGAGCACTTAGCTCACTGGCAGAGCGCTGCTGGAGCAGGTCTATACTGGGAACGTCTCGCACCACAGTCTAGGAATGCTGGATTAGCCTTAATAGTCTTCATAGCGCAGATGGAGCTTGTGCCGTCGGAGCTGCATTTTTGTGGTTTCACACAGCCCATCTCAGAGTGAGACAGTGCACAAAAGCGTGTCTTTGCAGGTGGAAGGATTTCTACCAGATCAGCTGTAGGAAGAGTCTTTTGTGGGTATTTTCTTTGTGGATATTTGAGCCTTCTGCGGGGCCCCGTAGCATGGGAGTCTGTTACGTAAATAGAAAGACACAAGACTTTGCATTGAGGACCATATTACAGGGTAAAGGCCTAAGACTGATTGAAATCAACAGCTTCCTCTTAAATGCCTGGCACTAAAGAAAAAAAAAAATTTTTTTTTCTTTTACTCATACTAAAGAAGCAGAAGTTGAAGCCCAAAAGCTAATTAGAGCAACATCAAGAATTGTTGACGTCCATGAGCAGCAAATCTTGGGTTGGGGGCACTGCTGCTGCATGTAGTACGAGCTACTCCCCTTAAATGCTACAATTTTGTGATTAGATTTTTTTTCCCAGGGGTTCTAATTGTTTTTAAATTCAGTCTGTTAGTGAAGGTAGGAGAAAGTGAAGCTCTTCTGTCTTTTGATAGCCTCCAGTATTTGAATACCTGCTTCTGTGAAATGCAAAGAGGAATCCTTTACTTCATGTCCTGCCTGATGTTGTCTTAAAAGACACGGACAAAATGGTGCCCTCAGGGCAAAGAGGTTGCAAAGCTTCTCATTCTTTGTTGGGGCCAGGTTTCACCCAAAGTATTCCCACTTCCCATATTTGCAAACCAAAAAATGTGCTTTAACCAAAAGTAGAGCTGTCGGGCAAGTGCTGGGCTGCAGCGTAGATCATCCAGTGCATCTAACTTGGACTCTTTAAAACATTACTGCTCGCTGCCCTCCACGCCATCGATCTGCTGGAGGGCTGCCATACCACTCCATGGAGAAGGAGCTACATCCCTGTTTCTGAGCTGTTAAAAGTCAGGAGGGATGGCAGTTCAGCAAGTTAGGTGCCAGCAGATTATGCTTGAGGTTTACTTACATCTGGTGGAGATGTAGGGCAGGCAGCAGAGCATGGTATTGTCCTCAGCTGTGGTTGTTTCCTCCAGCAGAGGCCACAGGCTGTGAGCGTCCTTTGTGCAAGGAGTCTCAACAAGGGTGACTCATATTCTGCAAGAGCGAGGCCTTAAGTAACTCACACAGCGAAGGCTGGAAGTTAGCAGAGATAGGGATTCTCCTTGCTTTAAAGGGCATTTGATGATTCAGCACACATACGTAAGCGCACCATTCATTCATGCAGATCTCTGCAGTTGTTGGGCATAATAGGACATGTTGTGTGCTCTTTCTTGGTGAATAGAATTAATCCGCCGACACAATAGACTAGAATGTCTCTTGAGCCCTACAGAAGCTATCACGTTAAAACAGGTTTATTCACTTTTAAAAAAAATATTATGTAAAAACTTAGTTAGAGAGTTTATTAAAACCAGGATTTCTTTGTCCTTGTAAGACGTTGGGACTCACTAAGAAAAGCCTATTGAGTGTGGGTTTATTTTTCAAGCGAGTGTTGTGTGTCTGATTCTAAAACTTTTCTGAAAAATGGCTCTTTTGTTTATGCAGGAGCCACATTTCCTTCCATGCTAATGTATTTTCTTTAAAAATATTAGTGAAATGCTATGGAGTGTCAAAGTTCCTCAATACATTTATTAATCTTGGCATGCAATCCCGCAACTGCATCAGTGCTAGCTTACTGACACTAGTTCACATCTTTCAGAAAACATGAGTCTGAAGCAAAGGATATGGCAATAGCATTGTAACCTGCTAGGATTGCTGCCTTTGTTCACCTTTCAACCATTGGGCCAAACTTGTGCATGAAGATTTGGTTGTTAAGTCTGGAGATGTGCCACAAAGATGCTTTGATGAGTGTCTTAATGCCAGGAAGCACCACAATGAGTCTTGAAAAAAGTCATCTGACCAGATGAAAATAGCTTTTGTGATGGTAATCTCTTGCACGTTGTTGCAGTTGCATATAAAACATCCTTCTAAGCTTAGCAAAAAAAACAAAATTTAGAGAAAAATTGACTGGGTGGCAATCTACTGGGCTACTGCTACAGGCCATAGCTGAGGTGGGTCTCAAGGTACCTGCCTGGTCTTTGAATGATCTGTGCTGCACCGAATGCACTGACTGCACAGTAGCTCTTAGTGGGATTCCCTGCTGTTTCAGTGTACGAAGTGGGGTGACCTTTGGTGTACACCCTGTGCAAGGCTGTAGCATGTGATTTAGGAGGTCAAAGCATACTATCTCCCTAACACAGGGCAGCATTACGCCTTCTTAGTTGATCACCTTGCATGCTTCTTGCAAGGTCAGCTTCAACCTGTGCCTAATTCCTCTGCAAAAGAAACAGATGTCAGGATTAATTCATTTATATCTCTACATCACAGCACAATGTATTTTCTTACTACCGTAATTTGGGTCCTGTAATATATTCACTTGCTTTTTCCCTGTAGCTATTATTCAAGTATGAATATCATTAATCTCTATCCCCTCAGAACAATTGGACTTTGCGGGGGGGAGCAATTGGAAAGAAAGAGCATATTAGGTTGTTCTGGGATAGCGACTGGGTTTTTGACCATGTTTAAGTATTACACATCAGTTAAGGCTCAAAGCTTTATCTTATCTAGAGAAATAACTACATTCAGCCTGGCCATGGCTGAGTCTCGTTATACCTTGGTATTTCTGAGATAGAGAACAAGAGGAAGGTTTAATTTTTAAGCAGTGAATTCCTATTATTTGTTTGAGGTCAGACACATAATTACTTTAACTGACTGGCTTGTGGGATGTTAGCTCTACGTGTGGGTTCAGGATCATGCCCCGCTGCTGGCCAAATGAGGCAAATTACATGGTCTTTCTCATGTCTTGTGTCCTTTCTATAAATTGGGGATGGTGGCCTTCCCTGCTTGGCAGAAGTGTTGTGAAGATGAGTTTCTTTAAGACTGGAAGATTCTCACATGTTGGGAGGGTGGTTTAAAGAGGAAGGAGGGACCTTTGCCAATGCCACCCTCTCAAGGTGGAATTGCTGTTGGACAGCTTCTAGCTCTAGACTGCCTCCATGCTTCCTATGTGTAGATACAGCATCAGCAGAAATGTCAAGAACTGTGTCTTTTTATTGACAGATAGTCCATCCAGCTCAGCACAGAGGGGCAGTGCAGAAGACACTGGTATTGCCTTTGTTTTCCATAGAAAAAGGTTTATATTCCAGCTTATGCGCATTTTCCTAATGCTTGAGAGCCCTGTCTCACCACGGAGAGCGCTGGTTTCTCTGGAAAGCCCCAAACACATTAATTTTAATTTGTTTAAAACATTTTTAATAATAATTTAATATTCCTGGAAACAGATGTTGCACAGCTATATTTTACCCCAGAGCAAAAGTTAGAGGCCAGGTTGTAAACACATGAAAAACAAGGCTGAAATAACTTTAAGCTATATTATAGAAGAGCCACTGAAGTTTGCTGTTACGTGTGCAGATAAGTAATAGCGATTGACTGCACATGCGGTCTGTAGACATACGATGCAGCACATGTGTATGTGTATTCCTCCTCTGGAAAACTGCTTTAAAAAAGATTCATCCCAATCTTTGTTTTACTTTTCAGGTTACTTTTCAAGATCCTGGCTCACTGGTTTATTTTGGCTTGTGTATATTTATGCTCATTGTATTCAGAATAAAAAATTTCAAAGTGCATGTTAAAGCATCCAGGTTTTCCTGGTTTCGAGTTGAATTTGAGATGAGAACAAGTGGTAGAATTTGGATCAGGTTCATGTTCAGAGCATTGTCTGGAGATCTTCAAAGCCATGTTTAGTTTGGCCCATGTCTAGATAGTAGTCTGTAATAACACTTGTTTTCAGCTTGTAACTGTCATTTGGCTTGGACTCTCTAAACTGTGAAACAGCTCATTCAGAATTTGAGTCAGGTTGTCTGAAAAGCTTTTACTTAATTATTTTTTTAATTAACAAGACACTTTCTAATTTCCTTCTTCTGTTCTGTGTTTTACTTGGAGTTGTGGTGGTTCCATTTTTTTTAAACCTGCAGTGCGTGTGCTTGTATAAACAGAGAAAGAGCACTATAGAGGGAAAAAATGGCAGTACTCACTGGTAATCATAAAATGGGGATGGTTCGAGGTTTTGGGGTGTGGAGGTGAATTCTAGAAGCCCTTCCTGATGTCTCCGGATCTAGTCTGCTCCAGCACGGTCCAAACTCACCAGCTTGAGGGTTTGGATCCCAGCTGAGGGGCTTCTCCTGTGCTGGGCTGTTCAGCACAGTTCTTGTCCACCTGATAGAGACCAACGCAGGGTGTTATGGCAACACCTGGACAGCTTTGAGTGCACGTACAAGGTTATTATTTCCTTGCATTTATCACTTGTAATGACCCAGGTTTATACCATTTGCTTATCAGCTGACCTGAAATGCTCCAGCTGGTCACTGCTTCTCATGCAACGTCCTGTGTCCTCTCCACCTTGTCACTCATTTCAGCTTAATTCTACTTCACAAGTAGCCTTTAAGGAGATCACTGCACGTGGCTCTAAATTGTGGTTTGCTTCCCATTTGTTAAATGATGAAGAGTTTTCCAGCCCAGAAATTCATGCCGCGTAATCATCTTAACTTATAACCATAATAAATACATACTCTTGAGACAATGTATTCTTTGCATATTGATTAATGCTCTCTGTATGTAGTCCCTACTTCTGTGCAATGATTAGAAAATATATGATTGACATTAACATGGAGATCTCGGTTGTTTGCTCAGGGGGATATATTTTAAAAAAAAAAACACCAAACCCCTAAATTCATATACCAAACTTCTTTAGTGAATTACAGTATTGCAGAATCCTGTGCCTTCTGCGTAATTTTTCCTGTGTGTTTTAATACAACAATTAAAGTTGTATCCCTTCAACTTTCAATCCTACACCTATTAACTGTTACATCTGTCTAAAGCCCGCTCGTGAGGAAGTTCTCCAAATAACAATCCTCTAATAGTCCGTCAATAGCAATGCCCATTTTATCCTATACTTGGCAGTGAAGCAGGGAAGCACCAATAGCTTACATACTTTGAATGAATGCCTTGCATGCTATTTTATTACAAGGAAAACAAAAGCCTAACTTTGCAAAATGTCAGCATCTGAATTGGTCACACAGGTATTTTCTATATGTTAATGCTCCGTGGATTTGGTTTGACTTGCGTGCTGTGCCCCACTGACGAGAGCAGGCAGGATGCGACACTTGCCTCTAGAATCCGTGCAGGGAAATGGAATGGAGGAAAAAATAATAAGTGTGAAAAGTGAAACCATTTTACTCTTCCCCACTCCTTCCATAAGCTTTTTCAGCCAAGTATAATGCTTGTGCTAGATCGGACTTTAAACCCCTCATTTAGCCATCATTTGTATTTCTGAAAACTATTATTTAACTATTATATGGAAAGCCGGTAGGATTATAATTTGAAATAGAAATGCATGTTGGTTCCTTGGCTTTATAATGACATGTTTATCTGCACCTCTAATGCTCTCATTGCCCAAGTCTGCACTTTTGGTTAATGTGTTTGCCATGGAACAATTGTTTTGCATCAAAATTGCACTAAAACAACAGCATTATGTCGTCTGTGTAATTTGTATTCTCTATACACCGCCCCCCCAAACGTTTTGCTTAAATCTGTTTGTGTTCAGTGAGAAATGTGCAGTAATGGTGGTGTACTCGGTGCATATTACTATGTAGCTTCAGCTTCAGCACCGTTAGGTCCTCACTGACACCAGTCTGTAGGTTAAGAACACTTCAATTGGTCTAATTTGCAACCTGATCAGAAACACTGACCTGGTTAGTCTTTAACAATGAATGTGTCTAATGATAACTTGTAGACACCCTTAGTGAAGGCAATGATGTGTATACAAGGAGTCATTTCCAGCTACGCAGCGTTAGAGGGTCTCAGGCTGCCTTATCTAGGCTATCGCCTTGTCCTGCATTTTTCTGCAGCGTGATGCTTTGTCACTTCTAATGATACCTATCCGTCAAGCCACATTGATTGAAATGAAGATAAATTGAATTGATACAAACAGGAGTTAGATGACTCATTGATATAATTAGGCTGTCGGAATATCTTAAGTGTAACTTAACACGTTTTACTAATGTTAATTATATGGTCTTTTATATGGGAAACTTCAGTTAATTTTGTTCTCCACAAAAGGAGAAAACAGCCATTTATTAATTGTGAGATGGCTGTTGGCTTTATAGAAGCCGTGTTCTAGAGGAGAGGAGGTATGTTTACTGAATTTCCTTTAAGCTGTCAAAAGCCTGAAATTGATAACAACTTAAAAGAATCTAAACTGTTAATAGTTAACATTTATAATTCATCTAATGTGGTAGTTTATAAAATGAGAAACAAATATAGAGCATAATAAAACAAGATATTTATTGCAAATGGAAACGTGCTGAATAATGAAACAATACTAATTGCAGTTTAAACACTTTTGATATGAGCTCTGTTTCTGAGAAGATGTTCCAAGCATAAGAGATGAGATATTCTTCATAATAAGGATGCAAAAACCATTCAAAATATTTTCAGAAATACAGATAGGCTATACATCCATGCCTCTCATTTTTTCCCTTTTTCTTTTTTTTCCCCCCTCCCTGAAAATTCTGGGTTTTATCTTATGTCAGAATTGATCACAGGAGTCAGTTTAATTGGGAAATTCATTTAAAATAGTTTCTAATTGGCATCAGAGAGTTGAAAGTTCAGTACAAAGGTGAGATCTAAGCTTTCTAATTAGATTGAATGCAGTATGACTTAAAGAATAGTCTTGATAATTACAGAATTTAATGCAAAATTATATTTTAATGAAAAACGGTGATTTTTACAATGACAAATCCTGCAATTCTCATTCAGTCTTTCATCTTAGTTTTTAGAGAGGAGATAAATTGTTTTGTGCATCTGTGTATAAATTTTATCTTAAAACCTAACACAGTTTTATTAAAAACTAAGACTGTTATCATTTAAGCTTTTCTGGATGAAGCTGATAGGTCTGCAATTTGGATGCGAAACCTTATTCCAGGCATTCTGAATTTTCTTACTTGGGTATAATTTTCTCTTGCATAGAATTATATTATGAACTCAAGTTTTCCCCTCTTCCCTACCATTCGCCCCCCCTTCCAAGTTGTTTGATGCGGCTGAAATTGAAGGCTGAAGTAGAAGGGGCCACTTAAGTAGTGAAGGGTTTTTCTTTGTAAATAATAGATCAAGAGCACCGTAGCTGTATCTAATGGAGCCGTATGCAGCCTCCGTTTCAAGGACAGCGCGGGGTTTAAAAAAACATAACCATAGTTCATCCCCATCGCTAACCTGTGGTCGGTTTGGCTGCTGCTGTTGGCCAGTCACATGTTTTAATTCATCAGACGTTTTTTTAATAAACCTCTGATAATATCAACACATGAATAGCTGGGATGATCGCCAGGATTTCCAGACTGAAATGACAAGGGAAAACAAAATAGAAGGGGTATTTTGTAAAATCTATTTCTTTTTTTCAAGCCCAGGGGTTTACCTGAATGCCAATAAACTTTCCTTATAAACAGCAAAGTTAAGGAATGCTTTCGCAGAAGCTAAACTAGCCGCTCTCCAGATTTCTTCTTCTTGTATTTTAATCTGATAAACATATTTCAAAGTCTGTGCCTGTTTGCTTCTTTGAGTTAAACATGAACTTATTTAAAGGGGAGAAAGAAGCTTATTCCCGGCATGCAGGTTTTAGGAGAAATAATTTAGCGTACTTTGCTATTTTGGAGAAAATCTTCTACGCTTAATGGATGTTACCCTTTTCTTCCTTTTTAGTCAAATTTCCTTAGCTTTATTCTTCCAAGCAGATGCAATTTCAACATCAAAATAAGCAACAGTGTCTTACTGGCAAAACCGGGATGATTCTTGTCAGAAACACAGATTTTAGGAAAAAAGCAAAACCGTGTTCCCTGCTGGCAGTCCAGCAGACTTGTCTGAATGCAGGCAGAGACTCTGGAGTCCTTTCTCAGGCAAAACTCCCATTTGCAATTGATTACCAGGATCAGGCCCTAACTGAAAAGTCATATTCCTAGAAATTTCAAATGCAAAACAACATAAAAGCTGTTGCAAGACAAATTCATTCTGTTTAACGCTCCCTTCTGTGCTTAAAGCAGTCTGTAGCAGTGTCTGTTCCTTGAATGACACTGGTGTATTTGCTTGTAAAATAATTCTTCTTTCTTGTGCCACTCACTTCTTTGCTTTATGAAATATTGTAAAAACGAAAGAAGTAGTTTCTCTGGTGATCTTAGCAGAGTCTGTAGTCAAAACCAAACAGAAATATTCACTGAGATTTTTTACATAATTATCTTCTGAACATTTATAGTTTGCCTAGAAAATTTTTTATATTTTACTTATTATTGTTGTTAAATACACACTGATTCATTGTGTGTTGCAATCTGCTTCGTTTGTATTTTAAACAATTGTAAATGCTTTCTGACTGATAATTTGTTCGCTTAAACCAAAGATCTCCTGAGCACAGGTTACAGTCATCTGCGGTAAATTATAGGAGATAAAATGTAAGCTGCGCTTTGCCTTCGTTCTGATCAGCATTGGCAAGGGCTGTGGTAAACAGTAAAATGTCCAAAATGAAATTTTGGAAAGAAAAAGAAAAAAAGCAGCTAGATTTACCATTAGTCATGAGTGTCTCACAATTTTTTTTTTTCTCTTCTGCTGTAAAATAACTTTACAAGTTTTTCAAGCACCAGCCGCCTCTGTTTCGTGTCCAGCATCCCCCCAAGTGCGGCCGAGCTGAGAGGCTCATTCTGCGCCGGGTTCATTTCTATGCACGGGCAGGAAAATGCTGCGAGAGAGACGGAGGCACCTCACCAAACCTCCCAGGAGTTCTCCTCCTGTTTTTCCTTCCCTCCGTCTTCTCTAGTTTGTTTCCACCTAGCAACAAAAACTACAGAAACCCCTTCAATGTAACCTTTTTTCCTTCCCCTTTTCACCTTCCAGCTGCTTCCCAGAGAGATCGGATGTGGAAAAGCCAAAATCCCAGAATATGATGAGCCCATTAAATTAGATGATTCCTACAATTTGTTTCCTTGCCAGTTCTCAGCTTTCTATTTTGTACTTTCTTAGCTAGTGCCGGGGGTAAAAAAAAAAAAGGCGGCTTGACAGCTAATAGATACCCCTGCCATCAATTGCCGAGACATTTTGTCTTTTGTGACACGGAGGAAAAGACAAGGAAGGGAATGGAAGCAACTAAAAAATGTCAAAAGATCAAAAAATCAATGGGCTGAAGGAATGTGATCTGTTTATCGGGGTGTAGCTGCTCTTTCTGTTTGCATTAAGTCCAAATGAGTGTCTTTGGTCGCCACTAAACTTGCTTTTATTCACTCCCTAGGAGATGTAATACAAGCATGAAACGATGGCTCACAAAGCAGGCGCAGCGGCGAAGTAAATAAATAAATAAGTAACTAAACCAAGCCGAGGCTTCTTTAAAGACCACGAATTACAGGTTTATTGCCTTACAGTTTTTTGTCTCATATTAAACACACTTACCTTTCTCCGGAAACTTGTTGCTGAGCGCAGCAAATGGACCATGTTGTGTTGACACGGATGTCTTGTTTCTGTGTTACCGGGAGGTTATTTTTATGTATTTATTTTTGAAAATGTCAATAAAATGAAAAGAGGGCGAGAGTTCAGCGAGCGGAAGTTCTGGCGGCTGATTGAATGCATGTGCTTGGCGCTTGACAGTTAGCGTCAAGTCTTTGGTTGGACTTTCCCTTTGCTTTCCCGGGCAGGGAGTTGGGTTTGTTTTCTCTGAAACATGAAAAGAATTGGGCGAATGCAAATGCGAGGCAGCTCCGGCGCGCGCCTTCCCCCCGCACACCAGTAATGTAGTGCTTGCTGGGGTTTTAAAGTCGCTGGATATTGCATAGCTCATAAATTCTTCACAAGCATGGATGGAAGCGGGGGGGATGTATCGGGAGAGCGCCCGTGTCTGTGTGTGTGTGTGTGTGTAAGTGCTGTGCCAGCCTATGAGAACCGATGGAGCAGGCAAGGCGACGCTACAATCTGTTGGACAAATTTTTTCTCACCCCTTGTAGTTGTTATGTGATAGGAAGTATGGCAAGGGCTGCATATTTTATAAACTTTCTATTAAAGTTGTGGCATGTTATCATAAAACTGAATTGCGATACTTTGTATTACACTCTGGGATTGAGAGATAGACATAGGATTAAAAAAACAATTTCTAGGCATTTCTAGATGATAAATTTAATTTTCTTTGCTATTTGGAGGTCTTCTTTGAAAATGCAATTGTAATGAACGCATTCAGAACTGGAGAATAGATTTACCCTTGGCTTCAAATAGTTGACGTTATCAGGCTCTGTCATTCGTTCCTTCCTATTTTCGGGCTGCTAATTGATGTTTTTGATGTCAGCAAGAAAATTGAAGAAAATGTCATGTGTGAACCAGTGCGGAAGTTAATAAGATTGACTTCGTTGACAGAATTTACAATGAGCGCAGAGACCGCATAATGGGACCGCTGCGAATTCGTGTGCTCTCTTTGGAGTCAAAATTGACACCTCACGCTAGGCCAGCGGTCGATAGGAAAGATGCAACATTTGGGAAGGTTCCTAATCTCAGGTTTTTTCCTCTTCCTTTTTTTTTCCCCCCCTTCTTCTTCTTTCTTTTTTTTTCTCCCCTCCTCTTTTACCTTTTGGTCTATGGAGCTTATTTAGTTGCACAAGCAGCTGTTCATCCAGAGGGCTACTGCTTTGGACCAAGCCAGAGCCTTAGTTCAATCTCTCAGCGCTCCACAACAATGCTCATTTTTTATGCTGTTTTGAGTCTGAAAGCAAAAGAGTCTTGAAAAGGTTAGATTAAGATGTGTCTTAAGAAAAGCTATACTAATATTGGACAGGGTCATTGCATATGCTTGACTATGTGCAATAAAGCTGAAACGTAAATCCCCTCCATATAAAGGAAGGAAGCTGTGGGACACCTACCTGAGCTCTAAGCATAACAGAAGACTACAGCTAAGCATTACTCTTCCTCTGGGCTCCGGTGCGTGTGCATCTGTGTGAGCATGTATGCCTGCATGTGCAACCTCCAAAACTTCTGACTTTCGCCGAGGTGGTTTTTCCCCACTTTTTTTTTTCTTTCGTGGATAAAACGGGAATTCAAACTTTTTCAAAGTAGCAAAAGGCTTCACAGTAATAGTTTAATTTTCCAGTAATGTGACAAAGTTTATTGGATTTGTGTGTATAATTATGGAATGGATTAGCCGAGTTTGGTTCAGTGCATCTGATTATTTTCTGGCCTTTAGGGAAATGCGCTAAAACCCTAATATGTCCACTACCCCCAAGCGGTCTCTTTTTGAAGGCGCCGCACAAAATGTGGTCTCTACTAGCGTTCAGCCTCCAAGGATCTTCAGTGAGAGACATTATTCTTGGAATATCCAATTAATTCCACGGGCAGTGATCAGTTAGCGCTTCTTCTTCCTTTCTCGCCATTTGAAATGCTAACACAATGAATATTTTCTCATTGGTCTGCGTCCCTCGGCTAAGCTGTTGCCGCGGGCTGAGAATTTCATCGACTGATGAGACCAGAGGCTGCGCCGATAAAAGGTTACAGTACGTGATTTGCATGCCAAGTGGGGTTTGGTTTCATGAACTTAAAAGTTCTTTAACTTTTATTTGACTTTTTTTCTTTTGTACATAGGTGAGGGTTGTTGGAAATTTTTTTCCCCCAAATTTTCTGTTTTGTTTCCCAAAAAATCACTTAAATTAGCAGTTAGTGCCCATTACCGTTTTGGTTTGGATCTTCTTAGGCAAACAGGTATGAAACGTGAAATCTTTTGTACAAATGAAACAAAACTAAATGTCTGCTCCAATTAATGAAAACTTAGGTTTAAAAAAAGGCTTAAAAATTTAAGAGGTTTCCAAACAGATCTGGCCAAGTCCAACGTTTCCATTCTCTCTTATAGCGCAGTGTCAGAGTATATTTTTAACTAGGCTTTAATTCCTTCGGCAGTTGCAGTACGTTCTGTGAGGCATAACAGAATGAAAGTAATATATTTGGCTTTTGTATGTATTAGAAGAGGGAAATCTCCATGTCTTTTGAGTGATGGGAATCGGAGCCATGGGTTAAAATGACACTAGCACATTCCTGGAGAGTGATTAAGACAGACTGTTTGGCGCTGTTATTCAATGGTAAGTTGGTGGAAGTTCTTGAAGTATTAATTATGTTCCATCAAGCACGAGCAAATATTCCAACAGCAAAACAAGGAAGCTGTTATCTTTGTCTTCAACACAGCGTTTTGCACAATTGCCTGTGCAATTCAATCTGAAATGTTGGCCATGCCAGCTAAGATGGGGTGGAGAACTTAACGTTAAGGACTTAACGATGCCGTGATCCTAGGATAAACGAGCTGATCCTAAAAGTTAGAGGTAAACTAAATTGAAACAAAGCAACTACCGCACGTCAAATGCAGGCTTTTATGATTCAGTCAGGGTGAAGGAAGGTGGTGCTGAAATAAAACCATGCACAGAAGGTCTACACTCTGTGTTGTTCTTGACTTGCAGGATGTCTTAGATGTATGTTGTAAGCCGTGACAAACTTTGTTGGTTTAGAGATGTGACGGATGTATTTATTTTCTGATCTGAGAAGTATTTGGGGGATAATTTTTTTTTCATCCTCTTTTCCCTCTCCCTCTCCCCCCACCCCCCAAAAAAAAAAAAAGAGCATCAGCCTTCTGCGCGACTCTAATCTTAGAGGCTGGATAATACAGTTGGAGATTTGACATATTCCTACTGAATAAAAATCAGGAGACCCTTACCAAAATTGTTAGCAAAAGGGACTGGCAGAACTAGGTACGGAGCGGGGTGGGTTTTTTTTTTCTCCCCTTCCTTTCCCTAGCTGTCTAGGAGGAGTAAAGCAGGTGGCTCCCCGTGGCTGACTTTTCATGACAACATGCCATTAGAAATTGCGGTCCTGTTGATCAATCCACTCGACATGACAGCTTTGCCGCAAGGCCTGGCTCTTTGAGCACCAGCGCTCTGGCTTTTCCCTCCTTTTTTCCTGCACTAATTGGTGAAAGTTTTTACTGTGCTTGTGGCATAGGAAATTCTTTTGAACATTGTCACAATCAAGTGTTGACTTCTTTAGAATTGCAAGTAGGTTAAGTGAGTATCAACATTAAAAAAAAAAAATCCACAGAAGGTATTACTCTCGAAATTTTATTAAAGTAAAATTGGGAAAATACACTGACTGAATTATCAAAAAAATTTTTTGATGCAGAGGAGTAAATTAAAATAATGTTCCTTTTCAACTTCGCGTAGCCAAAGATGCTACCATGTTTGTGTCTCAAAAAGCAGAAAGGAAGAGACAAATTTAGAGTTCTTATTTTCTTTTTTGCTTAGTCGGAAGCACAGAATCGAGCCACATCTTTCAGCTTAAATGTACACAAATGGCTGCATCTTAGGACCAGAAAATTTAATAGATAAAGTGGATTTTTCAGGTGATTTAAGATGCTTTAAAGCATTATGCATCAAATAAGATATCTTAGCAAATTCTGTTTCTTAAAAAAACAGAAAAGAAAAAACGTAAGTGCAGTATTCAGGAGGAGGAGAAGGAGGATAGCTGTGTGTTCGCACATAGCATGGGTAAGCTAATTGAGCATTTGTGTGATTCTTCCATCAGAAATGCAGTCGGAAAACTTCTGTAACAGGTTTTGTGAGAAACTCCCTCGGCTGAAAATGGGATTATTGATGTTTGCAGATAAAAGTTTATTAAAACATTGAATACTTGTTGACAAATTCAGGTGAAGATTCCAAAAATGTTTCTAAAATATTATTACTAATGAGTAAAATAATAATTTCTATTAAAGGAAAATATTTTTGTTTAGTGCATTTGTTTAAAATATACATTTTAATTATTGCAGATAGATTTTTTGTTCTTAGTTTTGCAGGTTGCTGTATGTTCATCCCTAAACATGAAATCTCTTTCTTTTTGCCATTCATAAATCTAGGAAAACCTTATTGTTAGTTGATGCAATTTCAGAGATGCGGGTGTTTTTAAAATAATCTGTGCAACTGCGCTGCGAGGATTTGTAGAATGAATACGGGAAAGAAATCGGGAGAGAATGAGTGACAAAGAACGAGAAAAAGGGATATATAATGCGCGGAGGTGGCTTTTCTTTAATAATGCATATGTAGCAATAGGGGACTTTGGATAGAATTCTCTCAGCTCTCTTAAACCCAATCTAAGGTTAATTTATAATAAATAATTACAGTTTTAGTAGCAAAATGAGACCCTGTGAAGCTGAGAGGGAAAGGCAGTAATGCAGTTTTAAAAGCTGAACGTGCTCATAGTTTCTGTTGCAAGTGTAATAGCTACGACTATATTTTTTTTGTAGATCAGACATCGACACCGAAAGAAGCATAAATTCATATAATTAATTTTGCCATTGTAAAAATCATTTGCTAAAATTTGCATTATTAACATTATCAAGTCGCTGGTTGGTGAGACATCAGACATGACGAGTGAGAAGGGCAGCTTAGGGAGAATTGGGCTTTAAACCCTCAGCAGATCGGAGTTAGGATCAAAGGCGCTTGTTTTATGTGGCTGTGTGACACTTTGAAGTCTTGACTGCACCTACAGCACTCATTTCATCAGGTTCACTGGTGTCTTAATAGCAGATCAATAAGTTTCAAAGTCGGAGAGTTAATTTGATACTAGTGCTGATGTGGTCGTGCTGGGGAAGCAGAGAGAGGCAGGCAGGGAAAGCAAGCCTATTAACCATCCTGATAGGGAGAGGTGTGTACCGGTGTTGATGGGTACCCGTAAAAATCCAAACTGAAAATATTGACCTTAAATTTGAAAGCTCTGCATACTAAAGGCGTCGAGGTGTTTACATTATTGAAAGAGATTGTATGCAGGAGAGGTTGCTGTGCTAGCATCGTTCTCCAGCCAAGCAACGCGAAGTTGTAAGAAAGTTCCCCCAGTAAGAAGAATAAATGCATACTCCTAAGCCCCTAAAGCATCACATCCTTTGGTGGTATTTCCTGCATCAAGCTGCCTACCTCCGCCCCCACCCCAAGTAAAAATAAAGACATATATATTGGGGAGGGGAAAGGGCAGGGGGGGAGAGAGAGAGAGAGAGAAAACACAGTGGGCAACACGTTGTAATAGCTGTTCATTTTTTTTCTCATCCTTTGCCAGCTTGTTTGCTTTCCTGCTGTAATGCAAATAGTTCACAAGAAAATGGATGTATTTTTAGATGAAGTGGGGTCAGTGACACTTTGTTTTCCTACCGGGTATATTTAAATATAAATCTATATATTAACTATTGTCTTCCAATGCCACTTTTTACCGGTCCTGTGATGATGTAACTCATCAGTCCCAGACTGCTTATATTTCCAGGGCAAAATTTCAGCTCTTTTCAAATAAATTTTGCCATGTTAAAAACGGCTTCTCCTGAAATCTCCGTGCCGCTTCTTCTCTACAAGTGAATCGTGAAACCAGGGATTATTTATTCAGTTTATTTGGTTTATGCGGGTGCCGGACAGCTCCGCGTAACACAAAAAAAAAAAAGAAGAAAAAAAGAAAAAAACTTCTGTGGGATGTAAACATACCAGAGGCGAGTAGCTATTTAAAGAACAGCAAAACTGTGCTAAAGCAGTGCAGGACTTTCTTTTCTCTTTTTTTTCCAGGCATTTTTTCCCTCTCTTAG
>NW_009188364.1:43983-48097 GCF_000690835.1 Fulmarus glacialis | reverse complement strand
AGGGTGAATTATTTATAGCTCGGTGGGCCCATGATGCCTCAGGCCATCAAGGAAGAGATGCGACACATAGATGGGCTCGTGATCGAGGGGTGGACTTGACCATGGACGCTATTGCACAGGTTATCCATGAATGTGAAACGTGCGCTGCAATCAAGCAAGCCAAGCAAGTAAAGCCTCTTTGGTATGGAGGGTGATGGTTGAAATATAAATATGGGGAGGCTTGGCGGATTGATTATATCACACTCCTGCAAACCCACCACGGCAAGCGCTATGTGCTCACCATGGTGGAAGTAACCACCGGGTGGCTGGAAACATTTAAGATTGAGACTATAGAAGGAAATCACAGGAAACACATGATAGGAATTTATGCGCTTACCTCTTATAGGCTATTTGAAATCCTAGCATAAAACCGGAATATCATAGTATAAGCCTGTTTTATTGCTTATGGAAACATGGTTGCGTGTAATTGGTCACTGTGTAGAATTTTATCTTGAGAAAAAGCAATTGTGGATATGAGAAGAGGAAAACATAAATTTGGTGTGCCTGTTTTATGGGACTTAGGGGAATAAATTCCACTACAGAGTGTCAGTTCTACCTTTTAATATCTTTTTCTTTTTTTTTTTTTTTGATGAGCAATTAAAAATTACTAACTCAAACAACACTGCATGACAGGATCCTAAATCAAATTTACTAGGCAAAAAGATGTACCAGTGGACAGTAACAGTATTCACAGGACCAGTATTTGGCAGCATTCATCAGTTCACCTGGAATCAAAAATCAGAATTCCTTTCTTATGTGTTATTTTTGTTTCTGGAGCTGAATGAGAGGAAGAAGCCTACGCACAGGAAGGAACATGGCCAGACACTGGCTCAGGTACAGCTTGAAGATATTTCAGTACTGTCTTCCACCAGACTCATCTAACTATCTTCTATAAACAGTATTAAGAAGAAAAAAAAACCCCAAACCCATGACCGTGGTTGCCAGTGAGACTGCAAACCAAATGAATTCCTGATGCAGCACCATTGATATCAACAGTTATATCTGCCTTATTGTACTTCCACAGCTAGCTTTTTACTTCTGTAGTTTATCATCAGCAGTGTACAGGAAGCATTTACAAGGCTTTAAATACAAAGAACACTTAATGCTTGCTTCAGTTCCACTGAAGGCCACAGAATTAGGCCTATGTTTAAAGTAAAGTGTACACTTGGATACAATGATGAAATGTGACCTAAATCACGTTACTGCAGTGATTGGATCAGTATCTGAAAAGACTTCAAGTAATGTGTAACTAGGCAAAATAGAAACAAAATAGGCAACAATCCACACCTCTGGGAATTTACAGGAGAAAAAACGGACAGAACAGGCTTTCCCTAGCACAAGCACAGAACGCCTTTGGCCACTTGGAGTCCAGAGTCTCCAGCTGTCTCCTAAAACTCTACTCACAATTCCACTTTCAAAAATGGATCAGGAAATTACTCTTTCTTTCTAAAGCAACTGTGACACTTATTTGGGAGATGAGAAGCCTGTCTTCCAGTCCATGCTGCAAGGACTTTTTCAGCATTTTACACTATGCCTCAATCATGTAAAATACATAGAATAAGTCTAGAGTACAGATGGGAGCACTACTCTTCCCCTTTCCAGTGGACAGCCTTTATCATCATATCTTACTGAGCTATGATCATAGTTTTTCCTTTCCTCAAAGCCTAATGAGTCATTTCTTTATACACTTGATAAGAGCAGCTGGAGGCTTTCACTCCAGAAAAGCCTTTGTGTAAGGTACTCTGTGTAAAATAAAATGCCAGTCACCAGTATATTTTGGCTTGAGACAGTTCCTGAAAGTGCACACTGAGGTGATACTGAAATATCTGTAAAGTAAAGCAAGAATGCCCAACTTCTGGATCTTAGCTGTAAGTGTGACCTGTTTATAATATCAAGACTGAGGGGTTTTAGAGCATGAAGAAAAGCAAAGATTTAAGGATTAAAAAGTTAGCATGTGTATGAGATATAAGCAGGCTAGGGGAGCATCTAAGTCATTTTATAAAATCTGATCCACTGTGCTTGCAAAATGGAAAAAAATTGGTCAGTTCCTCCAGTTGCAAGGTAGATGCAGGCAGCATCAAATACAGCAGCCAGTATGACAGATTAAAAACAGTTCCAGAGTAGTTCCTTTACCATTTCATGCTGGGCCTCAAACTGCATCTATGAATAAAAGCATCGGTTTTGAGGGTCATTTGTAAGTACAGACGAAGTAAGTAATCTGGTAACAGGATTGGATTCTGACCAGTGGTCTTTCACATCTGCTTTTAAACATATATGTTTACTGTTTTGTTCACTTGGATAAATTCAAACTATCATCTACTAAAAATAATATTAAAAAAACCCACAATTATTCTGGTCCAATAAAACAGCTGTTATTATTTAGGGCTAATTAAAGAAATGCTAAATCTTACTTTTTTATTGAATCTAATTCTTTGGCATAATCATCTGACATGAGGATCACTTGAACTCTAATATAGCTGTATTAATTTGAATAGAAGCTTCTTGCCCCAACGTGGTTTTTTTTGTAATGTTACTGGGACAACAGACCTCCAAATTCAGCAAATAAATAAAAAGAAAGCTGCTAATTACCCAATCAAAGAAAGTATGCTGACAACATCACCTGGCATAAGAATCACACATTAGGGATCACAAATTTCATTTGGAAAGAACATTTTCTTTTAGGCTTGGTAGGTAAGAACATCTTAAATTATCAATAGCATAGAATAATTTTTGCAAATCTTTACTTTTTCAAACAATGTCCATGTTAACTGGATGAACCCCTGTTGAACCTAGTACAGGCTATCAAAATATAAGGAGGTTAGAACAGCATTCTTTTTTTAGTCATGCTTCATCTTCACAAGCATTACATTTTTCTCAGGAAAAGAATCTTCTTGTCTTTCATCAAGCTCTAAGGTTCTCAGTTTCTCATACCCAAGATTATAAATAATCTCTGTAATATCTCAGCAGTCAAATATCCCTACAGCTTTTTGGGAAGTGTTCTTCCATTTTCCATGTCAGCATACATTCTCTTACTTTTCTTACACTGGATAGACTTAGATGTTTTTATCCTCTCTCCCCTTAGGACAGTAATTGACTGTCTTCTAATGAAAGGTCACTATAAAAGCCATGGGGGATAAGGAAGGTGTATGAAATTTAGAAGCTGTTTGTATGTATTTCTTGCTAAATGCAGAAAATTAATCATGGAGAAGAATCATGATGGCACAAAAAAGAGTCAAATTACTTTATATGTGGCTAACTTCTATAATAGACTGACTGGATCAATTGCTCATTTTTTGAAAATGTTGATTGTTTACGCTAACTAAATATTCAGTTGGTGTAGTGGCAAGTGTCTTATCTGGCTTTATTGATTTTTGAATTAAGTCTAACTTGGTGCTTTCAACAGCTTTATAACTATCCCTCAAAGCTAAACCAGAAAGAAATGACAGCCAACGATGAAAAAAGGTGATTATTACACATCTTCTAAGATAAGAGAAGCTAATCATCATCCTGAGAAGAAAAAAGTATATTTTCCTACTTTCCTCTTCCCAGTTTTCCATTCATGCATACCCTGTGCATTCTGCCAAGTAAACTATTCTACTTTTATAGCAAAGAACATAGATCACCAAAATAGCAACAGTAAAACTGTTACAATAAGCTGAATTTACTATAATACACAAAATCTCTGACCAGAATTAGATTGGTTTGCTGTGATATGAGCAAGAAGAGAACAATAATCACAACCTTGTTCCCTCGAGGAATTGAGATCTTTTTTTCTAACGTATCAAGAACTCATTTTTACTTATTTTTTTATTATAAGATTGTCATATTCTCTTATACAAATCCTTTAAACCAGAGACTAGGAACAATGTAGACTCGTGGTACTCTTGTTCCAGTCTTGTTTCCATCTCAACAGATGACAAAACAGCCAGAAGACTCTTCTTGTTCTACAATACATTTAGGGAGGTTGAATAGGAAGGAAGAGCTTAGCTCTAAGACTTAATTATCTTCAAAGAGAGAGTGGAGCTAATACAAAGCTTATTCAGAGATGTAACTCATCCAAAGGGATTCAAATAGC
>NW_009188364.1:0-43967 GCF_000690835.1 Fulmarus glacialis | reverse complement strand
GGCGTCTATCCCATTGACTCATAATATATCCTACAGAGAGCCATAGCCAAAGTATTATTACAAAATTTTTTACAAATGTTTTTTATGCCAAGCCTGTCAATTACCTCAGTGTAAAGGAGAGGTAAGAAATTAAGTGAAACACCAATCACTTCTTAGATTAAATGATAAATTACATATATTCCTTAATTTTACACACAGAAAGCAAAAGCTAGGTCAGATTACCAGGTGAAATTTTTGTAAGTATGAAACTTGCAGACTGATTATCAGTATTCATCATAGAAACAGAAGGATACAAAAAGCAGTATTCTGCAAATTCTGTTCGACATTCAATACTATTTAATATGTCCATTAATTATACAAATAGAACAAAGAGTATGCTTATTACAGTGGCACAGTCTAGAAAACAGGATTAGAAGTGCTCTAGCAGCTAGAGAAGTCTGAAAAGCAGAGCTTGAAATCCAGCGAATTTCAAAACTTACACAGGAATAACCAGCTCCACAAACAGGAAGGGGAGCAACTACTGACTAGCACTTCTGTAGAAATCATACAGGAGCTACAATGGACCTCAGATCATAAGTCCCCATGCCATGTAGTTACAAAAAGGGTGATTATCATTCTGTGGCATCTAATCAGAGGTATAGTGTGTTCAGCTTTTAGGTCTCAATAATTCATATTAGAACTTTCATCAGTAGCTGGAGGTTAGAAACATCAGTAAAAACTTTAAAGATTGTAAAAGATTGTCCAAGATGAGACCTGAGCAATAGTTTAGTTTTGAAACTGCACTTTTTAAAAGATGTAAGTTTTAGAGGGCAAGAGAAATTATTAGAAGTCCAGATAACGCCGAGTAGAAGAATTCAAGGTGTTCTGTTCAGACCAAGAGGAATCTTCAGATTCCTACAAAGGGTACTACAAAAAGAAGGGAATTTTACAATAGCTTTTTTACATTATCCATTCAATTAGGACAATGATTTGAGAAAATCTATAAAAGAACAAAAGTAAACACATACCAATAAGAAGCCAACTAAGTGATAGCATTTCGCAAACTTTATTACATCACTTAAGAAAATGTTTAAGTAATTAAAACTACAATCTGAAGCAAACCAAATGAGACTAAGTTTTTTATGCTTTAGATTAAAATTTCAGTCAAAATTTCTGCAAGTCAGAACAGTTCTCTGGATACTGAAAACAAGTTTGGTAAAGATAAATTGTTTTGTCAGTATTAATGATAACTTTCCCAAAGGAAAGCGCTAACAACCTGCCACGTTAGAGCAGACCTGCTATAAGGGACATGCCTTTGATGCCCTATTGAAAAGATAACCTTGTTCACGTGTACTTTTCTTTATTTGTGCATGCTTTAAAAAGCAGAAAAGAGAGCGGTTACAGTTTGGCAGCAAAATTTTCTGAAGATTCCAGCTGTGGTTTCTTGTATTTTGGAGAGAAGATTGTGCTCCAAATGTCTCATGTGAGCACTAAGAGTTAATGGGAAATTTTTGCTTATAACTTCTTTGTAACTCCATTTACTGGCTACAAAATAGAGATAATACCTTTTTCTGCCTGACTTCGTAGGGGATTCTCACTTGCTTTAATTACTTAATTCTTCAGAACTATTCGAGTATTAAATACAATTATAGAAAATATTTACAAAAGAACACAAAAACATTAAGAAGGAAATCGGTCATTTGGTGTTCAAGACAGGCTACAAATGGAAAGCAGTATGTAAGACAAAAGACCACATCTGAGGATTAAAAGAAGCCTGGAAAAATCTTACACTTTCGTAACACCCCGTAATAAAAACCAAACAGGATGTGACCAAGAAACTAAAGACTGCATTGCAAACATATGAAAGAGGTTAATGCATAGCCTTTTTCTGAAGATCTTAATTCTGAAGTTTCAAGCTTTCAGATGCTCCAGCTTGCAGAGTTACACATTCTGTCCTTGGTGGGGGGGTGGGGGGGAGGAGGTTGATGAAAGAAAGCTATATGGGCAAAAATGGAGAAACTAAAATAGACTACAGAGTGATTATACAACTGTCATGTGTCATACTGTATATGAAAACTCAACTTGAATACTTCTAAAATACTTAAGAGGAACTCATAGCAAGCCTTTACCAGACTAGGCTGATGCAGGTGTTCTGAGATTCATATTTATACTCACTTTCGCTTATTTACTGTAATCGGGCATCACATACAATTTAGTGACTCAGGTAAAAACTTCAATTTGGCATATTCCGCTTTAGAAGGGAAGTGATTTTCAAAGGGGATTTATTTACATTAGAGGGAAATATTAATCTAAATACAATTAATTCATCTATTAACTGTCTTTTAGCCATAAATTCTGAACTAAACAAAAAATCTTAAAAATAGCTGTGAACTAAACCACTCTGAATTTAGCTATTTGCGATCTGAAATCCTCAGAGCACACACACACAAAAAGCTAAACTGAAGAATATGTTATTTCTTCTTTTTTATTTCTTTTTTCTGACACCCATCTGAAAATTATAAATACCTGTTTTTTACCTAAGTTAAGCTAATAGGATGTTGGACTTAAACCACCCCAGTGGATTGTGGTCTGTCTGTTCTGTAACTAAATATATTCAACATTCCAATGATCAACTTTCCAATGCCTCATACTGATGGCATTTCAATGAATGTTTCATCAATCAAAATACGATCGTTTAACTGTTATTTTTATTCTTATCTTTAAACCAATGTCTGTTAATAATTTGCACACATCTCAGCCACACTGAAACCATACATGGATTAAACAGGCAAGTATTATGAGCCTACTGAACTGTGGAAGTGACATGAAGTGGCTGCTTTACTAATGCTTTGAAAAGATATTATATTTTCATCATCGTCATCATTTGATTTATTTGGTATGTTCTACCAGCAGATTAAAATATTTCTATCAGTATCTCCTTGAAAATCCTATCCAGTTGACAGAGTGGGCAACAAATACTCAAGATTAAGCAGTTTTAGCCTTTAATCTTCAGTGATTCATTGCACGGCCTTGAACAAATGACAAAGTATGATCTTCAAAACTGACCAGGTAATTTAACTTCTCTTGCAGACTTTAACTATCTCATCTAAAGACAATAATTTCATAGTTCATATGGTTCTGCAAAATTCAAAACATATATAACATTTTGATACTGAGCATACAGAAGCTGGATGTACTCACATATTCTGGGCATCTCACTATCTAGACCTTCTCTAAAATACATTTGAAATAAGGTATTTTAATGTAACAATTCTAACATAAGATTACTTTTTAAGAGTTCAGATAATAAGCCAAGGAGACACTTTTTCCTCATTCAATATAGGATTTCTCCAGATTCCTAAAATATAATTAGCAGATCTCCCACTTTAACAACATAATGGTAAGCTTTTTTTTCAGCAGGAGTCACGGTGACATGAATGTGAAAACTTTGTTTGTGTAAGGGTGTCAGGTCATGTTGTGCAACTTATCTGCCCTACATTCTTTGTACTGTGTGATCAAGCTTAAACCAGAGCCTCTTCCTCCCCCTTCTTCTCACATAATAGATTTTTGAAAGATCCTTATTTTTCCACTCCAAGCCTAGTGTGACAGAATCACTAGTTATTCTCAACACGGTGCTCTGCACTTTTGTAATGTTTCCCAAATTTCACACTGCAACTAACAATGGCAATTTCACGCACGTATAAATTCCTAATTTTGTTCTTTATGGTATTTATGCATTGTGTTTGGATTTCAGCAGTCACTGGGGAAGAGATGAATTCTGTAACATTACCAGATGCATACATCATTCTTGTTCCATTAGTTGCATCTTACAAAATACGGTAAAATTCTGGCTTACAGAAGAACAACTGAAGAAGTCTGAGCCAGACAGGGGAGTAACTTTAAATAGTAATTATGTGAACGATACTTCTCTTCCACCTTTTACATAAGAAACAAGCAACGGCCAGATTATGCAATCAATCAAAAACTAGTTAAACAATACAATTCTGCATCAATTAAGTAGGAAGAGTGATAATAAAGGAGGGAGAGAGCCTGTGTATAGTTTCAGTGTGATACCTGTATAACCACAGGAAACAACTCAAAGGAAAATAGGTTGGGAAGAGTCCAATTAAAGGGTTAAAAGTACTCTGACCCATAACCAAATCACAGAATCACAGAATATCCTGAGTTGGAAGGAACCCACGAGGATCATCAAGTCCAACTCCTGACTCCACACAGGGCAACCTAAAAGTTAAACCACGTATCTAAGAGCGTTGTCCAAATGCTACTTGAACACTAACAGGCTTGGGACCGTGACCACTTCCCTAGGGAGCTTGTTCCAGTGCTTGACCACCCTCTCAGTGAAGAACTTTTTCCTTATATACAATCTGAACTTCCCCTGACGCAGTTTAAGCCATTCTCTCACATGCTAAGCCGTTCCCTCTCCTCCTAACCAAAAGAATGGGCAGTTTTCCAGGGTACGTTTGGGAGAGAAGGTAGTGCCATTCATCCTCACACCAAACGAGTACTCTCACCCCAGAACCATAGGTAGTTTTGCAAGTATTTTACTTAAGAAGCATACGCTTCACTTGAACTTGTATAACTTGTCCAAAAAATGAATTGGGATAAATGAAGAAGCCAGAATGAAAAATACAGCTGTTTCTCTAGAGTTAGAAAAAAATACTTAAGAAGAACATAGAAAGATCACAGAAATCTCTCTGTGTCTAGTTTACTGCATCATGCATTTCATAGAAGACCACAGATATCCTTCTGGTAACTACCTATCTGCCTTACTGAACATAAACAAGGGAGTTCAGGAAAAAAAATCTATTCAATTCTGTCTTAAAGAAAAAACCGAAAACACAACATGCTATTGTTACAGAATACATATCCCACTGAGTTAATCTAACTCAAGTTTCTATTTGCATAAATACACTTGCATTTCACCAGCAATTTTCCCGTATATCAGAAAAAGAACAGAGATGTCAAAAAAATAAATAATTCATAGTAAATTGCTAAACAACAGCTGAATGACAGATTCACCATCTTCCAGCTGCAGTACAAATAACTAGTGTTTGTATAAAAGCTCTAAGTTTGAGTCAATTCAACTTAGGCTCCTGCTTACAAGAACTTCTTTTGGCACAATAGGATTATTTTGCAGCAGGACAAATCCCATAAAAGCATACTCATAATAGATCTCTACCACAGAGACACTAGCTTAATTTAGCTTCCTTTGGCCCCTATTATTCACCAATCATGACTATCTCTCTTACCGGAATTCTGTGTTGTGCAAATTCCATGGGAGGCAAATGCAACTCATTTTAAATTATTTTGACAGCTTACTTGAAAACAACAACAAAAAAAAAAAATCAGAGACTTTTTCAGAAGCTCTAAGGTTTTTCTAAAGATAGCGCTTTCAAATTCATACATGCTTGACTTAGAAAAACAAAGCCTAAATTCGTATCAGAATTTCATGAACCAGTCTGGCTGAAATTTTTCTGACTTCAGATTTATTCAGTACTGTTTTTTCTTAAGAATATTGGGAAAACTTTGCAGAATTGAACATTCCTTACAAATTTTGTTCTGATGATACAAATTATTACAAGGACGTGTTTAAAATGTTTTCACAAAAAAATCTGAGTGAGATTATTTTCGTAAGTAAATCAAGAACATATCTAATACAGAGTAAAAAACACTTAAGAAGATTAAAGAATCCCATAAATACAGGCTAAGAAATTATTATTTAAGTTATGGCAAAAAATATCCTCTCAGAATCATCTCTTGGTTCTCTCCTCAGAACTAATGTGTTTTCCATTAATTGCTGTAGACGATGTCAAAATTAGATGATGGACTAACGCAAAGAGTCCTAGACTTTAAGGCACAGAGAACCCATTTTCATCTAGTCTGGTCACATGCAGTGCCTAGGCTAAAGATTTTCACTAAGAGATGCCTGTATCACATAAGCTATCTGAGCTAGGAAAATGTTTCCAAGACAGACATACAGTCATGACTAGTCTTTTGCCTTGCCCCAAAATATTTCAAAATTAGGACCTGATCAGATTTGGGGCAAACTTTTTTTTATATAATTATATTTGTTCTGCTGAACTAATTCTTACCTAAATCATTCTGCTCTGACATTTTATTAATTCTTTTACTTCAAAATGCTGTAAGTATTTAAAATATGGAAAGTAATCAAAAACCTTTAAAAAAAAAGGAAAAACTTTATTTTAGCCTGAGATATAAGTGTGATTTTTTAATGTGGAAAAAAGTCAGGAAAAAAATTCAGTTCATACAAAAAAAGGCAAATCATCAATTATTCACACAATTTTACTCAAAAACCTTTTGAACATTTCATTACTAGAATTAGGACAATTGTTTCCCAAAAAATGTGCTAATGCCAGTGCAGTAAGAGCTGCCTACTCCTCATTTGATTTTTTTCTCAATTACTACAGAATCATTGTCGCTCTTATGGACATTGTTGCATTATGGACAGTTGGCTATACACAGCACTTTTAAATTCTTTGCTGCTTGACAACTTCTCCAGAATTCAGTTCTCTGAATGGGTATGCGTAGTATGTATGTACCATTTGTTCATAAATGTATATCCTATTCAAGTGAGATTATGCTACCATGCAATCCATACTGTGCTGTAAAACTTTGTCTGATTTTATTTATTTTAGTGGTTGCTTAACTAGTGTTTATGACATCCATAATATTTACTAGCAACAAATTCAGGTTTCCTTGCAGATATGTTATAATGATGATAAACAGCCTCAGGACAAGAAAAGATCTTCTGGACCTGGTTATAACCCCATTACCTGATTTTCTGTTTACAGTTTCTGTGAGATATCAGTTACCATCAAATTTGTCATACACTGGTCTTTGCAGAACACTAATTTTAATGAGGTCAACTTTGTTATAATGCATAACCTAACAAACATTTTATTAGATGGAATTATTTTCCAGCTTTGGATTTCTTGTTAGCTAATTTCTTGTTAACTAATCCCAAAAGTATCATGCACCTTGATTGCCTCCAGTTATCAGTCCTCTCCAGGATTTTTCTTTGGATTAGTGAATGCTAATCTGCCTACCACTATCTGAAACATCTTACTTCGACTTTTCAAATGCTGGTACAGCTTCTGCCCTTTTTAAGACTTCCAAGTTTTTCTATTATTGCAATGTTCCTAAAACCACTTCATTGATTCCTATCCTTAAATAATAAAAAATCTACACCATTCCAATGGCTTTATGGATGTTTTTCTTTCTCAAAGAATTCTTATTGTCTTTATCCACAATACCAAAAGATTATTTTTCCTCTGCAGATTTATTTAGCTTTCAGATATCTACTTACAAATGTTAATTCATACCAGTTACCTTTTTGCTTTTATTTATTATGTATTCTTTTGTTTATATTGTCATTTTCATTTCTTTTAACTAGGCTTTTTAAAAACATTAAAAATATCTTTTCCATTTGGAGAACCATGCTTTTTCAAGTATCTAGTGAGGTTTTCTTTCAAATAACATCCAGTTTTTTTAACATTTTCTTCCCATATAATTTCACAAGGGTAAAATCTGAATGCATCAGAATAATTTATTTCACATTTGTGACACTGGTAGTGAGAAATGTGGTTTTTTTCTATTAGAAATATTGATTGTGTAGTATGTATTTGTAAAGCAGCACTAGACAAATCAGAAAAGGTGAAGCTTTTTTCAAACAGTGACTAAGACAATGGGGACATCTGGCATCACTAGTATAAAGGCAATCACAGATGATTTTATGAAAATATGGGTTTCAGATTTTGGTTTGACTGGATTCTGAATCCAGGAAAAAATAAACAGATAATAGGAGAATGTAAGAAGGAGGCAACACTGTTTTTAGAAATGGGAATCTGAGAAGGGACAACAATAAGGCAGAGACAAATATTCTGAAGTCTCATTTACTAAATGTTTTCCCTCACATTATTTAGCTCAGCCTCTTCGTCTTCCCCATTACTTTACGTATCAGGTGGAAACTTTGCTCTACTTTTTAAAACAAAACCAAAAATAACCAAAAACCATCATGCTCTGAAGTGGTCCTGTGATACAACTTGTGTAAATTAATTGTAAAGTATGTAGCTCTTCCTGAATGGAGCTAATACTTGGAGTCAACTAGCCATAGAAGGCATCCCTAACCACTTTCTTGTGATTACCTTACTCTGCCACTTACAAGTTGACCAGCAAAATGGGATCTCTGAATATCAGCCATAATAGTGTAACCGTGATGATAGCAATTCAGAGTAAGCAGATTTCTACCCTAAAACTGAAATCAGTAAAAAAATAGAGTATCTTAAAATGCTGCCCACTCACTTATCATTGTTGTCCATGTGAGGTTTCTCATTAGCCAATGAAAAACTCACATTTGAGAGTGAGCAGCTAGAGAAGCAATGATCTGTGCAATGATTTAGATGATGTATTCTATATAGCTTCAAAATGTTTGTATTGAGTTTGTTTGTATGTTTGTTTGTATAGAGTTTGTATTGGGTTTGTGTGGCCAGGTTTTGGTAGCTGAGGGGCTACAGGGGTGCTTCTGTAAGAAGTGGCTAGAAGCTTCTCCTGTGTCCAACAAAGCCAATGCCAGCCGGCTCCAAGACGGACCCGCCGCTGGCCAAGGCCGAGCCCATCAGCACCCAAGGCCGAGCCCATCAGCAATGGTGGAAGAGCCTCTGTGATAACATATTTAAGAAGGGGAAAAAAACTGCTGTGCAAAAACAGCAGCCAGAGAGAGGAGTGAGAATGTGTGAGGGAAACAACTCTGCAGACACCAAGGTCAGTGAAGAAGGAGAGGAGGAGGTGCTCCAGGCACCAGAGCAGAGATTCCCTGTAGCCCCTGGAGAAGACCATGGTGAGGCAGGCTGTCCCCCTGCAGCCCATGGAGGTCCATGGTGGAGCAGATATCCACCTGCAGCCCGTGGAGGACCCCACACTGGAGCCGGGGAAGAGTGTGAGGAGTCCTCCACCTGAGGAGGAAGAAGCGGCAGAAACAGCATGTGATGAACTGACCACAACCCATTCCCTGTCCCCCTGCGCCGCTCAGGGGGAGGAGGTAGAGAATTCGGGAGTGAAGTTGAGCCAGGAAGAAGGGAGGGGTGGGGAGAAGGTGTTTTAAGATTTAGTTTTTATTTCTCATTATCCTATTCTGGTTTGATTGGTAATAAATTAAATTAATTTTCCCCAAGTCAAGTCTGTTTTGCCCATGACGGTAACTGCTGAGTGATCTCCCTATCTTTATCTCAACCCACAAGCCTTTCATTGTATTTTCTCTCCCCTGTCCAGCTGAGGAGGGGAGTGATAGGGCGGCTTGGTGGGCACCTGGTGTCCAGCCAGGGTCAACCCACCACACAGTTCATAATACTTTTTTAAGCAAAATAGTCTGCAAGTGCTCGTATCCTCCCCTCTGAAAGTGGAGTGTGGTTTTACTTAGTTGAATGAACACAGTCACTACTTCAAACTTCACTGTATTTCAGAAGACTTATTGTCAGCTCTCTGAACCCAATAAAGCCATATCTGCTTGAATTGAAACTAAAGTTCTCCGTATTCCCCCCAAATTCCATTAGAGCAAGGGAAAACTTTTTTAACTGTTTAGGCATAAAATTATCTAAAACACTTAAGGTAAAGAAGAAAAAAATGTTGTGGGTGTTTGTTGGTTTGTTGGGGTTTTTTTAGTACAGCAATATCTGGTAGGAGAGTTTCTGTGAAGTATGAAGTCAAAAGAATTTTCCTAAAAAGTACTGGAAAGACAAAGCTATTGCATATACATTGTTAGGTATACCACAGTGACGATATCAAAATATTTGAATGTGAGAAGACAACTCACATTCTCTTTAACTCTTTAGAAGTCAAGATGTCCCCAGTAAAAACTAGCTGATTTTTAATCAACTACTGCTCAGCCCTAATATTAAGGGCACTATCAAGAGATCTTCTGTAATTTAAAATGAATTTTTCCTTGCATATTTTTCTAATGGCCTCGTTGAATCCACCAATTAAAACCTGTTTTCCTTCTGAAGGCTGGATGATGCAACCTCTTCTCACAATGCCTGAAATTGTTCACATGAATAGTCACGCTAAAAACCACAGAAGTGTTTTCAATATGATTAAAATGTTGCAAAATATATTGCCAATGGTCATTCCTCTCAATTGGATTATTATTACATATGTTCTTTGGAGCACTTCAATGACAGCAAAATACAGAACCGGCTGTTTTGGCAGACACCTGGTAGTATGTGCAAATGTATTTATAAATACAAAACCCACACTCCAAAAAAGAGATGGCAAACATCACAACTGCCAATCCTAATAACACCCCTTTCAAATAAAAATACAAAATTCCCATACCCACCCCAGACAAAACTGAACAGTACTGATTTGGAAGGTTTTCTCAGGATGTGATGTCTACATCTTGGCTTTCAAGCCAGGACTAGCCTGTGCACACTGTAAGTCTCACCCAATTGCCTTAAGTTTTGAAAGTTGATCTCTATTCCTACGTTTACTTTCACAGTTCTACAGTACTTTCATAAGGAGGTTTAATATTAGAACAGTTTGATTCATGTAGAAAAAAGTCACTAGGGTCACCTACTGCATCTTCAGATACAAGTACCAGACTGCCCCTTACACTTTGATCAACTGTCTAGCTATCCAGATTATGTGCAAAGCTGCACACTGTGCAGAGCTGCAAGGAAGGAATGAAGCAGTACTTCCAATGCTTCAGCTAATCTACTGCTTTTTACAGGAAGCGGTGTGAAAATACAGAAGGCAGGACCTGTAACAGCCAAATGTTCCCAAGAAAGATAAAGAGGGGAGAACATCCTGCACCTTTCTGAATTCTTTGAATCAGAGAACACCTTAAAATCCCAGACCGTACCTGGGATGCATTATGACACATTACTGTCAAGGCCAAATCCTACTGACACTTAAATACTTGTACAGCCTCAAGCTATTCTGCCTATATGAGAATTCATGGCCCTTGGCTAAAGGCCAACACACTGATTGACAGCAGTTACTGGGCCATCAGGGTGGAGAGAATCAACATTACCCTCATGAAGAAAAAGTGAAGATCCAATATTAAATTTTCCTCAGTATTTAACAGAAATTCATTGACTTCTCCAAAGTTTGGCATTTGACATGTCTGGATTCTACAAAACTTCACCATATCCAATGCAATTTATCCAATGCAAAATAAAAATCTAAATAAACCATCAGCAACTTAATTGCAAAAAAGGAAATCTTTAAGAAAACATAATGTACCTATGCAATCTGGTAAGAGATGTCAACATTGTATTTGTTGAGATGTTTTTCCATATACCATGTTTGTTTTTAAGATTTTGTCCTTTTGCTTTTTTGTTGAACTGGATTGAGCAAAACATATTCCCAGCAAGTTCAGCCCTGCTGACTCCTGCTAGATTTACACAGAAGCATTATGTATATCTATAAAGCCCCAAAGTTGCTTTCTTCTCCTGGATAGAAAGAATTAGCACATCATTTACAGTTTTTTCCCACAGATATATAATACACAAGAACCCCGACGTGTAATTTAAGTAGGCAACAATCCCAAACTAATTTTCATGTCTTCACATCACTTAAATGTATATTACATTAAGTGCTGATATTATTTTAGTGTTCATCAATGCCTTTATTTTCTAACAGCAAAAATGACAGCCATTCTTCACAGTGACAATGAGGAAAAAGCGTCACTCCAAAGCGCAGGTTTTCTTTCCAAATTAAGCCTTTGATGTCTTGTATGCTTATTACTGTCAATATGCCACTGCTTTAAATATGCTTCTTCTTTAACACAGTTTCTGTGTTCTTGAGTAATTAGAATACATTACTATACTGGTCAGTGGTACAAGTTTTTAAACTCAGATGGAGTGGTAACAATAAGGCTTTTTGCATAAATTATCCCTACAAAGAAGCAAAAGCAATACAAAATTAGGCAATAAGCCTGAAGGAATGGCACAGTTTAACATAACAGCCCACTCAAAGTAATTTTGTAAATATACTGCCTTAAGAAAAAGAAGGAAAACATAAGGAAAATTTGCATGGATAAGAAACCTTACAAACTTTTGAGTTATTGAGGTTTTAAGAGACTTTCATTACTTTCTTAGGGCTTCTGCACTTCTACCCAGCTATAACTGAAAAGAAGTACATAGAATCTGACTGTCCATTAAGAATTTGAAGTGGGGTAAATAAAAGAACTCTGCACTTAAAAGTAATTTTTTTAAATGAGTTATGGGGCAAAAAATCATTTAGTTTGATGGATACTCTGAAAAGTGAGTATCGCTATAATAGATGTAATAAGAAATCTAGATGAATGTGTTAAACAGGAGTGCTTTTAAAAATTAAAACCGTTAACAAAATGTTAATGGGTATATGGTAGTGGCACTTACAGTAGTAAATCTTTGGGGAAAAAAACTGACACGTGGATGAAAAATAGATCAAGCTACTAGCCCACAATTTAATGAAATAACAACAAAGCAGGGAACTGAACTCCAGAACTCTAACTGTCCACACAAGGTCCAAAAAACCCTTACTGCAACATAGGCCCAACAACAGTCGTCTTTATCAGCTTCATTTCTACTTTTTATCAGTAAAATTAGACACCTAAAAATTTTTCACACCTGCATTTCTGCCAGAAGCTCTCGCAAGCCAGAGCAGCAAAGAATCATGGTATCTTTTTTGTCTAAGGCCCCATGGCTCCTAGATAGCTGAGAAAACTAAAGCAACGGTGCCCATCAAGGCGTACAAAATGACTACAAGAAGACAGCAGTAACCTGTCATAAAACCACTTCCCAAAGACAAGAAAGGCATGAAGAGGTCTGGAGATTTGCCCTCCCCTGTGAGCCTTCCTCTATCAAGAATTAAGAGGGATGGGAAATTCCCCTTCCCACAGCCTTATCCTACATAGGTAAGAATCCAAAAAAGGGAGGAATATATTGAACCTCATCAGGATATGAGGGTCTAGAATCCTTTCTTCCCCAGAGGGAGTGTAGAAGGAGCTGCCATGGGATATGTACAAAAGCATGAACTGGCTGTATCCAAAGGGATGGCTTAGTCAATAGAAGATTCTGAAAAGGAGGTGACTGAAATCCTACCTTGCTTCAGCATCCCCCTATTCTAGCTGCTGTGTATCTCATCTTCTGACACAGAAAGTACCCCACAAGCTGATTGGGGTACTTAGAGGTCTAATTTAATCATGTATCCTTTCACAGGATCCTGAAGGCACCCAGAAGCATTAGATACTGTAAATTACCAGCCACGCTTGTCCCCATTTGAGTGGTTTAAAGCCCTAAGGCCCATAACTAGTAGCTAGGCCAAGCTTGAACAAGAGGCTTCCAATTTATAAATAAACTGATTTCATTAGCATTTGATGCTTGCGTGCTTATTCAGGCTTGTAGATATATTTTCACTGCATTATTACACACAGTAACCAGAACTGGAACTTCAGCTGATAACTTGCAAGCAGCTGACTTGCTCAAGCTTAAAGCACCTCTTTCTTAATTCAAACTACAGATTTTTGTGGGTAAATGGAAATTGGTTAAGAGCAATATTAACATTGTACTTCAAGCTAATGATGCCACAATGAAAACTCTCTGTATCCATTTTATAAACAGGAAAAAAATCCTTCCCTCCCTGGCACAGCTAATGCAGGAATAAATGTAGTAAATAGCACAATACAGCCAATCTTTAGTACAGCATTGCCTCAAATGATTGGCAAACGACTGCAAACATTCTCATTTAGGCTTTTAAACTCTCCTGTGTGAAAGTAGAAGCACAGTTCTTTATGTCTAAACAGCAATTGGGAAAGAATCCTAGAACTGTGAGTTAAGTTGCATGCATATGCCAGTGTGTGTCTGCGCACATGCACATTTATTTATATACACATTTATGCATCCTTCAGGAGTTACCCCATTGCTATCATCCTCATTGTGGCTACACAGGATCTAGGCCTCTGCCCTGCCTTTCCAAACTCAGTTGCCCCAACATTACAGCAGCTCCCAACAAGGAAAAATTGTTTAAAACATGCAATGAAGCTATGCCTCAGACACTTAAAAAAAAATATATAATATAATATATAATATAATACAAGATTATCCCCAAAAGGAAGTCAATATGTTGGAGAAGATAAGAACAGAGACAGACAAACCTGGATACCCATATTAATTCTGGCTTTCTCACAAACAAATTTCCCAGTGATCTAAAACTGGTAATGAATTTAAAATACCTTTTTAAAAGCTCCCACAGGATTAAAAAGAATGGCATATTTGGAAAATAATTACTTTTTGTGGTTGCTTGTTGGTAGTGGTGATTTTGTATGTCCACATTTTCACACGGAATAAAGATCTGAAGAACTCAATGTGACAATGATCAGAAGCAAGACCTAAAGAAAAATTATTACCTGAATTAAAAAAGAAAAGAAGGGAGTTTTCTTTACTCTGCCAAAACTAACTTAAATCAACACAGCTTTCAAACTTGACAGTGACATGCATTCATACTGCATAAGACCCATTTTTAATGTAGTTGCCAGAGAAATGCAGTTCTGCTACAGATCATCACTGCATACCTCATAAGCCTAATGCACTAACCCAGTCAGATGCAATTACAAGAAAGCCGTCCAAATGCAAAATGCCTCTTTAAGAAGGCTGTCATGTACAGTTTCTCTGCAATAAAAGAGAATTCAAATACTCATACATGGCATCTGGACTATTCATTTCTCAGTTATGATATTTCTTTTTATTTTTCTTTTTAAAGCACTGTTCATCTGCATGAAGCACACAATAGTAATCAAAAATAACACCCAGTTTAAGAAAAGAATGTGAACCTCAGAAAAAAGCTCCTCAAGTTCAAACACAAAAGAAATATGAAAACTTCCCTTGATAAGACTGCCCCACAGACTGTCACATGGCTTCCTTCCTCTGCCTTCTAGTTCCAAGTTCCAAACAAGATTCCAACTCCCTTTTCCTCTAGAAGTCCTATCAAACTTCTTCCAAAGTCTAACAGCCCTTCCTGAAACCCTTCAATTTTTTGTTTTATATTTCTCTTGTGGAACAGTCCGAACACTGCCATTTTTCTTTATTAAAGGAATCTTCTGGAGCCCAATGCCATGACAGTCTTTTAATACAGACTTACGATTTCCCACTAACAGGGCAGTGCCACCAGGAGGTGGTGAGGCAGTCAAATAAAATTATATTGACACAATGCAGCCCACAACTCTACATTATATCTTTCATCTACAAATTCAAATTTTGTTTTCTTTATGGGTTACACTTCCAGAAATTTGACGGCATTTCGTGAACTTCAGAGAAACTGTTGGATAGATGGGGATTTGGGAAAACAGATGACAAAAGCTTAGATTCTGGATTATTCTCAAAGCAAGTATAAAAGCTCTTCCAAGTGCACGCTGCTGAATTACTGAGTATCAGAAGCTTCACTTACATATTTCTTCTCCATTGACCCAATATCTAAATAGTTCTGAATCAGTTCTGAGTTTTGCTCAAATTCACAATTTAAGAATAGGAAAAACACCCTAGAAGAAGTCAAAGACTGGCAGTGCAAAAAGTAACAACACTTCTCTGTTACTCCCCATCCCTTCTTGGTATGGGTCAGTGCAACTGTATAGAATGAAATCCACACTACCGTGTAACAAGTTACATTTGTCCCTGATACAAATCTGTATAAGCATGTAACAATTTCTGTAACAAAAAAAAAAAAGGCAATGACTATGCTATGAAAAATGACCAGTGTATACAAGATTGGTTATAAAATTTATGAAGTTCTCCAAAGAGTTTGCAAAGTGATAGAATAGCTTGGGATCCCCGGGACCTTTGCATCCTGACAAGAGTACAAGTTTTGTGAGAACGTAATTCTTTTTACCAACGGCCTATTCGTTCAAACTGATTATGAAAATTAGAAAATAAGTAACTGGTATGATATGTACATATGAAAATCCACTGTTTTGCTCTATTGCAAAAGGATATTTTATGTCACTTAATGCCTAAGTAACCACACATTTATTGATTCTGAGGAATCATTAATTATTCAAAATTAATCATTCATATTATTCAACATTAAATTCAACAAGATATGGCAGGTAGCTTCCTTAAAGGTAGAATGGTTGACATTAGCTGCAAACTGGGTAGCCAACTTGCAAGTGCAAGAAACTAATTTCTGTACCAAAGTACTGACTTCTACTGTACTGCTCTATGGATCAATTCTGCTTTCTAGGGAAAGCACTCTGGTGCTTTCTTGTCCGAATACTACATTCATCCCTCTATTTTTCTAACTTTACAAAGAATTACAAAGAGTTTCCCTATTAGCCTTTAAGTATGTGCTGTTGGTTTGTGTTCCTAAAGAAATTTATAGAATTTATTTATTACATATTGAATTAATTTATTACATTTTATTTAAATTAGAACCAATATATTCCTCAATTTTTCCCGTTTAATTTATTTTCTCCTTTTATTCACCCCCTCCTTTCTTCCTACCTACCTTCCTTATGACATTTTTTCTGATTACCAGGAACTACTTCAGACATTTTGTCTAGATTGCTCAATCAGTACTGAACACTTTTCATGGTCTTTTTACACTTCATACCCTCTCTTCATTTACAGCTCACATCTAAAGGTGGTAATTCCATACTACTTTTAAAATACAACTGTGATGCTTTAGGTAAAGCCTAAGAAATTCTTCACCTCTAAGACAAACCAGATGAGAATAGTATTGACTGAAGATCATTATCATTTGAGAGCTGGCCTGTGGAGTTGTGTAACAAAAAGACAGTTTCAAATCATCTGACATTGTACAAGGCAAAGGACAGCATAAGCTCCTTTAATATTCAGTAAGTCAAAGAGGCTAACTACTGAATGAAAATAAAAATTCATGTCTTGAACCTAACAGTCAGATGATGATTAGGTCATGCTGACAGGGGAACGTAATGGAACATGTTCTTCCAACTTGTGTTCTTTAGATAACTAGAGATAGTTTTGGTTTCCAGCTCAGCAGACTAAAGCCTTTTATAAGGGCTATTTTAAGTTTTTTAAGAGAAGTAAAGTAATGTTATTACAGAAATTAAAAAAAAACCAAACCTTTTTTATTAAACATTTAGCATTCATTTAACATTCTAGGCATTTTAATATTTTTAGCACCCTACTACGCATCAAATAAGCTTTCCTGTCTCCAAGGTTTGACAACAAGCAGCACATAAATCACAGGAGCAAAGCCTTTTTAGAACAGACTGAATGCTGTTATTTTTTAAGTAAATTATACAATCAAAGCAAATTATGTGGGTGGAGATTTGCGGTCTTCCATCATGGCTCAAGCCTTGTGAGGGACTTTAGACTATTCTACCAGAAGAAACATTACTTATACAATAGGTGTGTATGAGGCAGAGCTTAGAAGCTATTTCAACAGTTTGCTGTAGCTGTTTTCTTCTGACTGCTACCTGATCTCATTTTAATATGATTTTAGGAATGCAGGAGTTGCTTCATTGCATCAAACTCACATTTCAGGTTTGATACAATGATCACTAGGTGTTCCAGAAAGACACAGGAAAACTCCATACCAAATCAATGAGGAGTAATTCTCCTCTACTCCTAATTCAATATTAATGTTTAATAGCTGAAGAAGTGTTGAAATCCTTCAATATAAAGTTTCTGTCTCCCTTCAATACTCCTTTTATTAGTATCATACCCCAGAATATTCAGTCTCCAAATATTTGTTCGAATTATCTCCAAATTTTAGGGTGGTTTCAGGGCCTGAGTTTCAATTTACTTTTTTTTTTCTTTTTTTTTTTTTTTTCTTCATGATTCTTTATCTTCTGGGAAATTTTTCAATATCCACAGGTCATTTTATGTATCTTCTTAATCTATCTAGATTCTAAAAGACCTATCATAGCCTGACCAATAGGAGAACATTGCAGTGTTTATCTAGTCACCCTAGAGCATTTTTGCTGCAGAACATATCCCAAGCAAAATGACTTGTTTAAGGAACAATACAAAGTCAAAGACAAGACAAGTAAGAGAATCTTATTTCCTAAATGTCCATGCTATTGTCCCACATGTAAGTGCATGGTGATAAGGTGTTTGGTGCCTCTTCTTCCAATGTATTTTATTTTTTGGATGTCTATCACCTTTCTGAACTGCAACCAGAAAATGGAAAAGCTTCAGAAGAGTTTTCAATCATGCTAACAATATACTTAGGATGAAGTAAGAATAAAAGTTAATCAAAATACTGACATAGAGATATTTGTACTCTATAGTGCTGATATACTGGACAGATTTAATTAGGTTCATCAACACTTGTATTACTTCTATCATATCCCAAAATTTAAGTTTTCATTATGACTTGATAGCCAAGTAAAAATTTATTAAATTCAAAAAATACTCAGAATATATTCATTTCAGTACTTCAGTCTCTCTGCCAGCTCTGAACTTGAACATCGCAGTTCATCTTTTAACGACAAAGTTCCTTACCAAACATTTGAAGAAGCTCTACATTCACAGCTGTATTGTTTGCTTGTTCATTCAGCCATAGATCAAAAATAACAGAATGTATTTTATCAGACCATTCATCTCAGTCCACCCATATTTTGAAAAAGTTTTCCAAATATCTAAAAAGAATTTCCCTTGTTGCACCTTGTATCCACTGCCTATTACTATACCCCTCCAAACTGCCAAAAAGACTCTGTCTGCATCTTCTTTACACCTTCCTATTAGGTAGTTGAAAAAAACAATATTCCTTCTCGTCACTTATGAAGCAAAAAAAGGTACTGATATTTAAATATGCAGAGCCTTATAACACAGATTTGGCTCTTTTCAGTATACATAAAATATATTAAATGAGACAAAGATCATATGGACTGGCAAAGATCCAAGGATAAAAAAGGAAAAATCCTTCACAGGAACTATACACATCTTCATAGTATGGTGACCAGGATCTTTGAAAGGCACATTAGAACTCTTAATGTTTACATTACTATAGATCACACTAAAACATTGCATGAAAAAAATATTATGTTAACAGTATTGGCAAGAAACACAAATTATTACAGTTAAATCTGAACAAATTTGAGATAATTTTTGTTAGTATAATCTTCCGTAATATGCCTGGATAGAATTCAACGAATATTGATTCTACTTTCTTTCTTCAATACGTTGATTCTTAAATAATACTTTTTTTCTCTCATCCAAATGACTGGATGGAATCTGATAATAAGATGTTTTTCATTTACTGCTTAGAAATTGATTCCTGCTTTTCAGTAGCAGACCAACAATATGGTAAATTATAATAATCTTTAGTAAAGACTAAAGACATATGGTAGTACACAAATCTTTCCAACCTACTTGCAGTACTTGAGCAACTAGCTTTGTATGCTTCATCAGCTTTGCCAACAGTTTGTCAACATTCTTGTAACTGCTACTACTCTTGATTTCTTTCACAGAAATCAGTTATTTTATGATCTAAGATTTATTTTTCTTCCTCTGTCTTTTGCAATGTAATAAATATACACTGTGTTTTACACAGCAGATACTGAATACCTTCATGGTCTGTTCAGGATTCACAAGTAGGCATCCTTGTGACCAAATAAGAGGTCTCATTTGACAGAGCTTGCCACATGCACAGGACCAGCACAACAGCAACAACTTTCACTCAAAAATGTTGGTACCGTTGTGGTGAGCACCTTTTATATTCCACAATCCAAGTCTGAAGACTCTGCCAGGCAATGCAAAACCAGAACTATCTTTCTTCTTGGAGAATGCCCTGCTTATCAGGCATAACAGGATGAACTGGGTGAATATTGCAGCCTGACTCTCTGCAAATGCACATGGAGAGCTATGGGATGCAACAGTGAAAGGCAAAGGTAGTCCGAAGAGAGTCATAAGGTGTTCTCATTTAAGTGAGCACCCCTATATTTTTCATTACAGAATCAGTGAATAAAATATATAACTGTATTCAAAAAGCATGGGGAGCAAGGAGTAGATATGAGATCTAGTCTGTTTGCCAGATGAGTTGCCTTACCACTAGACAACATAGTCCAATTTTCCCAAAACACTTGTACTCTTCAACTGATTGGTGGCCTGGCTTTAACAGGAGAGGCCTAACTTAATCCCCACCAGCTTTGCCTGTACACTGATGCATAGAACATCCTCTTTGGAGATGAGACTGAACCATCTCAGACTGAAAAGAGATAGAAGCTCAGTCTTCACATTAGAAGTCAGAGACCCATTTCATAAAAAATACAACACTGTCAGACTCCTCTAACACCTGCCATTTGGAATAAAAGGCTGCAGTTGCCATTTGCATGCAGAAGAACAATACAGACACACAGAGCAGCAGGCCAGGAATTTTGATTCCATAAAGACCTGGACTGCAAGTCAGCACCTACATGTGGAAAAGATAACTGAATTTCAGCATTTGGCAGCATTCAGGACTCTGTCTTCCACCCTCACATTTTTCCACTGTATCCTCTCCTGTACTGCAAAGAAGTCAATCTTCAAGTTAGTGGTGGGAAATATTATTTGGATTGTACTTAGAGCATGGAGAACAATTACCCTCCCTTATCCATCTTTAAGGGAAGTCACTATCAGTCATTATGTTTTAACCCAATTTAAACCTAAGCCAGTCTTATTCTCAATAGTATTAAAATGCTTAAGGTATTTGGTGAATACGTAGTACAAGGTTGTTCTCGTTACCTGAAGTGTTTTATTTAAAGATATTGAGTACAGAGTGGTAGTTTTCATAAACTACAAAGATTAAAATTGTATTTGCCAGACAGCTTGCTCAAGGATGCAATATATGCAGCACTTAACCATAAAAAATTAGAATTATTTTGTTTTCTACTCTTTTGTAATCTTCCGTCTCTTCCCTTAAATATTTCATCACCTATATAATAATGATTTTCTCTACATAACATTTCTAAACACCAGCAGATCACTCAATAACTGCACAAAGCAAAACGACATTTCAGGACACTTACAACTAGAAGACTTTTTCACAGCAAGGCCACTAACTATGATATGCAAATGCCATGCACAAATAATTTGAAATGCTTCCAAACAGTAAATGAAATGTTTTACTCAGGTGGCATTTGATTGAGAAGATGTGCACTTACACAGATATTACAATATGATGTGTTGCCTTCAATGCTTCATTATACTGGATAAGCAGAACCACAGTTCATCTACACAGCTATGGCACAATCCTACACATATATTCCATAATGCACAGCAGCTTCAATGGGGTTGTTGAACATAGAATGAAAAATGGGACTTAAAATGAATAATACATCAGTCCTCTAGCATATGTATGGTAGTAATGTTTTGAGTCAAGGTAAAGTCAGGTGGTGAGGGAAGTGAAGCACAGAGATTAGGTCCTTTAGTAAAACATTCGACTTGTTTGCTGCAAAGTTTCAATCCTTCCACCTGCACATTTAAGCATGTTACATCATCCACAAGACATGACAAACTCTGCAATTGCAATAACAGAAAGACATCTGTCCAACCTACTTTGTATAACACTGAACAGCTGTAAGAAACCTTTTCCTTCCGACAGCAAATATACTACTGTATTTAAAAAAACATTAAAAAGAAGTGACAACATGAAATTCTTGTAGAAATAAATGGAAATTTTATATTACTCATAGCAGCTGAAATTAAGAAACTATATAGATAATATTTTAATATAAAGGGCATGAAATTATAGATCAGATGGTAGATAGATGGTAACATAGACTACTATCCCTGATAAATTGACCAGGACCTCAAAATATGCATATACTTCTTTAACGGAATTCTATTTCAGAGTAACTGTACCTCCTGATTATAACCCTTACCCCAAAGGCACAATGTTGCACTGAACATCCACACTGTAGCTTCAAATGTGAAGCATTAAGTATAATACATCATAGCAAAATCATAATATTAGAAAATAATGATATTGTTCCAAAGTGTGGAGTATGTATTGCTAGGCAATAGGACGTTAAGAAAAAAACAGGGTCAAGTCACAAATCTCAAAATTACAATCCTTTTGATTAAAGCTACTCAAAATAAAGACTAAAATATATATATTTTTTAAAAACTGAGCAGAAAAGCTAAGGACAGATCTGCCTGTGAAAACCGCGTGCTGTTCAAAATATCTTGAAAGCAAACTGTAATTATCTTCTGCACTTACAGAACACTGTAGACTGGCAGAAAGGGAATGTATATGTTTGTGAACCAAGCTATGCAAAGGTTGCTTGAGTCCTTCCAGTCATCCTGTTCCTACTTCTCAGAAAAGAACAATTGCTTTTCAGCTCTATCTGTGCCTATCATCATCTTCTGCCTCAGGCACTAAAATAAATCCAAGTCCCCCTCCTTTAGGAGTTCACAAAATTTTAAACACAGTTGTTCTTACTTGCTCAGTAAAGAGTTAACAGTGAGAGGAGCCACACAGCATTTGTGTTTCTGTTTCTCTCACGATTGAATGGTAGGCCCCTTCTGCTGACTCCATTTTCTTTCCAATAAGCACACAATACTTAGCAGGTCAGATTTCATTTTCTTGCCTAGATAAAAATGTTCCAGCATACTAAGGAAGACCTATACGCTGATACAAAAGCTCCTCCAACTTAATTTTACTAAAGGATTGTGAGATGCTTAAACGGGTAGACAAAGAATTACTGTTTTGATACTGCAAAGCAGCAAAAAGGCATCTTGACGGTGGTGTCATGGTTTAACCCCAGCCCGCAACTAAGCCCCAACAGCCGCTCGCTCAATGGTGGGACGGGGGAGAGGAAGAGAAGAGTAAAAGTGAGAAAAATCGTGGGTTGAGATAAAGACAGTTTAATAAGTAAATGTAAAGCAAAAGCCACACACGCAAGCAAAGCAAAACAAGGAATTCATTCACTACTTTCCATTGGCAGGCAGGTGTTGAGCCATCTCCAGGAAAGCAGGGCTCCATCACACATAACGGTTACTTGGGAAGACAAAATGCTCTAACTCCAAATGACGCCCCTTCCTTCTTCTTCCCCCAGCTTTATATGCTGACCATGACGTCATATGGTATGGAATATCCCTTTGGTCAGTTGGGGTCAGCTGTCCCAGCTGTGTCCCCTCCCAGCTTCTTGTGCACCCCCAGCCTACTCGCTGGTGGGGTGGGGGGAGAGGCAGAAAAGGCCTTGACTCTGTGTAAGGACTGCTCAGCAGTAACAAAAACATCCCTGTGTTATCAACACAGTTTTCAGAACAAAGCCAAAACAGAGCCCCATACTAGCTGCTATGAAGAAAATTGACTCTATCCCAGCCAAAACCAGCACAGGTGGTCTGAAAGCTCCCAGTTGCTGGTCAAAGCAATCAGCATTCCAAACTGCACCATAAATAGAACTGAAAAACGTATGACATTTTAAGCATACCTGCTTTGGGCTAGTTACTTGGGTGCTAGGTATTGATTGAGTAACATAGCCTCAATGCACTTCATAACAAGACGAGCACAAAATCAAAGGTCTTAGATTTCAGCCTTTTAACTGCTAGTGCTTTTTTTCTCCACACCTCTATACTCTATATAATACTATTACTTAATATACACTACCAGTAATTCTCTTGACTACTTGACACTAAAAAGAATAGCTCAAGAAACAGATTAAGCTTCAACTAATACATTTTCTATTTTAATTTAATTTGTTTAATATATAAAACATCCCCACTATTCCTTGAATATAGTGCTTAATAGATATATTATACTCAAGTAGTATAGACTATATATAGATTACTACATAACTGTATAAATATATATTTATGTGTATATACATATTTACGTAAAAATAATGTGTTTGCATAAAACACTACAACTTTTAACACAATATATCGAACACCGAATCCACTGCCAGGAAGACTCCTTGTGTATGCATCATGTTACAAATGAACATGCCTAGTTTAAGCCAGAGCTGCCATATATCAGAACTACAGCCTAGGTATCTTTCATACAGGAGTACCACTGAGCTTACCTGCAGAGAAATACACTTTATCTGCACTTTCACAGCATGTCTGCACTTACCACTACTCAAATATAGGAGGGAAGGAAAGAGTTATCTGTACTCTATCGACTTGTTGACTTTGTCAAATGCAGCTTAACTTCAATGTAGTTCAGCTGTAATGTTCAATACATCATTGACTATAATTGCAGTCATTCCATGCAGTTTATGTAACATCACAGGTAGCAGAACATTCTCCCTGACAAAGTCTAGCCATTTTAACCTAGATTACTATGTGAGTTTTAACACCTGAATATTTGTTACTTTATGAATATATATGTCTTTGCAGAGGCCATAGACAAACAGTTATCTTGCTTTTTTAATCCCATCAGGAATATGGAGCTGAGTATCCTATATTTAAAAAAGAGCTTTCGAGAGTACCTTAGACACAGACAAAATATATGGGACATCCAGGATAGACATATAGCAATAGCACCCAGAGGGAAAATAATTACACATACTCACTACTTAAATCCCTAGAAAGATCTACAGCATGCACTAAAGGTAACTTCTGTCCATAATAGACCTATGTCATTATTCACAAGCCTTTAAGAAGGTTTCTAAGTTCATGTTCCCGAAATTTTTACTTCTCGCCCAAACGACACCCATTCATCTCTTTAAAGATCTTGCCACCCCTATAAGCCTCACCTCCCCAACCTGTAAGTCATTTCTCATGTTCTCGTGAATAGAGTTCTGTATGTAGGGAAGGTGGCTATTACCAGATAACAAATGTCACTTCATAAGTATTTACTGAGGTGTCAAACAATTTCTACTGTTACAAGCTGCAGAAACTGAAAACATTTTTCCCATGTCTTTCAATGAGATAGAGGTATTATTAAGATACCTTTTTTAGTATCTAAAGGAATACTTGTTCACCCAAAAAGCTCATTCATTTTTCCCTAAGTAAACTAGTTGGTCTAATAAATGATCTCATCCCTTCCTATAAGCCTCCTATTGCTCATCCTTAAGTATGAGACCGATGTACTACAATATCAAAGACTAACTTAGACCAAACTGCTTTGGCTTTGGATATGGGGAGCTTGCAGACTACGAAGGACATTAATTTAAATGGATGTGGAATAATGAACTGAATCATAATTCAAGTTTCCAAAAGTTCCAGGATTAGTAATATAGACTTATCAAACTTCTAAATTACTTCTAAGACCTAAAGCTGGAGACTCTGGGATGATACCTTAAAGCAAGATCTCTGTTTGACCTGCACAGGACCAATTATACATTAAGAATCTGAGGTGTTAGAGTAGAAGATTAAATATTTCTGTTAGCTATATTTGTTTAGGTTGTATTTTCACTTAAGACTGAGCAGTAAAATTTTATAGTCCTATTAAGCATTGACCAATCATTATTTTATTTAGACTGTTACACAACAAAGGATCTGCCCTTGGCTGGCAAGCTTCAATGCAAGACACATAAGAAAGAGAGAAAGAGAAAGAGAAAGAGAAAGAGAAAGAGAAAGAAAGAGAAAGAAAGAGAAAGAGAAAGAGAAAGAGAAAGAGAAAGAGAGAGAAAGAGAAAGAGAAAGAGAAAGAGAAAGAGAAAGAGAAAGAAAGAGAAAGAGAAAGAGGAAAGGGAAGAGGAAACAGGAAACAGGAAGAGAAAAACAGAGAGAGAGAAACATAAAGGAAAAGAGAGAGAGAAGGGGGAAGGAGAAAAAGTGACAGTGAGAGAAAGACAAAGAGAAGGCAAGAGAAGGGAGCTTTGTCCTTGTAAACAGGAGTAGGAATGCTCCTGATCTTGAAGGAAGAGGAAAGTACTCCTCTCCAAGTATATGGTCAATTTTTACCTTTGAGGGGCCTGGTAACACAGGTGACCAAAACTCTCAGCCAAGAGACGAAAAGATGTTCAGAAGTGGAAGCTTCATGAAAAAATTATTCAGAGCTGCGTAATTAACTTTCTCCTCCTCATTCCCTGTTGATACCACCATTCAAAGAAGCTCTTAACCTTGCATGACAGTATCTTGACAAAATACCGTGGCCTATATCTGACAGAGTTCAGCAGAACAGAAAGCTTGAAATCAGGCCCATAGTTACAGGGATTTGCCTTATAGCATCATCTGGACAAATCTCCCCTAATTCACTACCTAATCCGTAGGGAAGTCAGCGTAACATCCTAGTTCCTTCTACTGTCTCCCTGTTTCACACTGCCTGGTTTTCAAGGAATGAAGTATCTGGCCTAGTGAACATTCTGGGTTAAAGTAAGATTTAGGGTTTCCCATACCTCATCTTTGAATATGTAATATAGGATTTATATACCAAATAATTTTCTAGTTAAATTCAGATAGTAGAAAAGGGGAGAAGAGCACCATGGAAAAAAAGAGACAGAAAACTACAGCAATATAAAAAGATGCAAGCAGCATTTGCTTTTCATGTTTTATTATAAGAAAGTAAGTTGCAAGGCCAAAATCCACATAGCTTTTTAGAAATTAAAACACAAGTCAAAGGCTTAAGGAAAAATCACTGAGTTTGTGACTTTCAATGTGAGCACAACACACGGATACACAGACAGTCTTCACCTGGTATTTCCTTCATGCCAAACACCAAAATAGCATTAGTGAAGCAGTGCTTGGAGGACTCCAAGGCTACTACTATTGCATCTAAGCCTGAGTCTTTCTTCTCTGCAAAAGAAAACCATACCTGCTTCAAAATTCTGAGCCTAACTAAATTTATATGTAAGCAAAGGCTTCCCTCAATCAAGAAAAGAGACCACATCAGAAGGTCGGATCCAGAAACTCAGCAGGCCTCCAAAATCTTGAAACAGCATCCAAAGTCTTTAGAGTGCAAACAGTAAATCAAGTGTCCACAACTGCCCATTATGCCCACTAGGATCTAGATTTTTTTAAAAAATAATCTTTACTGTGGCTCTTTCACCCAATTAGAAAGGATTAAATTCTAATAAAAGGCTTTAAAAACCCAAGTATCTAGAGTTCATCTGACCATAATGACATTACTTAAAAATGTTCATAGAATCCTCTGATCAACAGGTAACTTTCTATATGTTCCACATGCTGCAAAGAATTTAAGGAAAGGCTCCACAAACCCTGCCTCTCCCAGTTCTCAAGCCCTTTCTCAAATCTCTACATGCCAAAAATTTAAGCATGCTGAAAAGGCATTAAATTGTGCTAGTCCACTGGCCACAAGTACTGAAAGAACCCTCCACAGTGGTCATGATCTCAACATTGACCTCCAGCTCCTGCATAACTGCAATTCATATACTCAAAAGGATAAGCGGATTTCCCAATAACAGTTGTTTGTCATGTCTGATGCTACTGAGGCAAAGAATCTTCTGTTGGCTCAGCTTTAGATAGAAAGTACAAGAAAATCTCATAGGAAAACAGCTACATTACATTTTGTTTATTGAAGTTCAGTGACAAGATAGCCAAGTTCCTTTCAAATAAAACTACACAAATCTAGTGCGGTAGTAAGCATGAACCACACCTATTCTCTGAAGGTAATGGAGATCACAGCTGCTCCTTTCACAACAAGACTCGGGTTTTGTCATTCTACACAAATGCAATCTTTTTTTTCTTTCTGTGTACAACATTTCCATTTTACAACATAAAATCAGGTTTCCAAAAATTCTGATCATATCATGTGCCCTTGGAGATTTGAGAAAAGAACTGATTTTTTTTTTTTCCCCAGAAAGCTTCATGACACATGTGGCAACCTACCCCTTGTTAAAAATCACAGAGTCTTTACAAGGAACCTATTAGATCTTAAACACCCTCCCTGCCCCCCAAAAAACTATTAAGCGAAGATTCCACTGGGATAGGAGGGAAAAAAACCATGGGAATAGCCATGAAAAGTTGTCTACTGGTGATTTGTGTTCTAGTAGATTTGGTTTATATGCTAGTTCTTGCAAATTCGGATGTCTCAAGGCTGGTCTAGTAATAATAATACAGAAAATCTCAATGAATTTTAAGACATCATCGCTTGGTATTAGGCACTATCTTTGCCTTATAAATACAGAAGCCAAGCTCCAGATATGATTCTGATTTCTTGGGCTAATTTATTTTTCAGTAAGATAGAAATTAAAGCAGTTGGGAAAAAATGAATCAATAAACTTCCCACAGCAACGTTTGAAAGTCTTCTCTTTCTGCCATCCTGAATTCCTAGGCATATGGTTCTCACTACATCAAAGCTGCCATGTTCGCATCCTCTCTTCCCTGACACTGTAACCCTATAGTGTATGGAATATTTTACAGACCTCAACTTCTTTATGTGCATGTAGAATTGTCTGCATTATTTAGATCAGGTGAAATTAAATTATTACTGGATGAAAACTATCATTTTGACACTGTTCCACTATGAGAAGAATGAGGATTTCCTGCTCTTATCTCCCCTTGTATTTACAAAAAAAGTCACAATCACACTTATTTCCTGAATTCAATGTACATGCATTTCAAAATGAGAGCTAAAAATATGCTTCCCCCTCCTTTCATAATAGCAGTCTTTAACTAGTATCACTGAACCGTAACTACAGCTGCAAGTAATATTTTACTGATGCAATTTTTTACAGAAAAGCTGAGCTATAAAGCAAATTAAAACCATGTCTCTCTTACTCTCAGTGAATAGAGCTGTGTAATAAAGGGGCTACAGAAGACATTGGTAGTTGGTTTCTATTACCAGTTTTACCACTGAAAACTTTAGTCGTATCACTTCGTATGTCATATAAACCTTTGTTTGCCTGCAGTACTTGTAGCAAGATATAGACAAAATATGGCCATCCTGTAGTACGCAAAAATGACAGCGCTAAAGAAAAAAAGCAAGATTTGAGTTTTAAAAAGTAGTCTCAGCTTCTGGCTTGTTTCAGTTCAGCTAAGCTTCAGTCTTAGCAATACTACAAGTGTTGCTTACTTTCTAAGACTTCAGTTACTGTCACCTCCACCCAGCAGTACATGATTTGTGAATTTCGTCACTCTTCCACATCTAATAAGGTTTCAGAAATACATTGCTGAAACAAACTGAATAGCTTCAGTACAGAGAATTTATCCGTATTTGCCCAGAAGGGTTTAAATCCATGTTTTCCATCTCCTAGGACCCTGGCCCAAATTCTAAACTAGCTGAGAAGGAGAGGGAGGGAGTAGGTATATTTACTTTTCTTACTCAACCTGTTCTCTTGAGAATTCTTGAATATTAATTTGGTCCAGAGAACAAAAGAAAGCATGATTTTTCAGCCATGGAGACCAGCCTAGTCTAGTCTTTCAACATGAGAGGTATATTGTAACTTCACCAGTATTTTTTTCATTGCTTTTCTTTCTTTGCCCTTCTATCTATACAGTATTGGTCTCAATTACTAATTATATAATCCACTATTCACTTGTATTAGTTCTTTCCTCATCACCTGCCCTTTTTTCTAACAGTATCAAGGTATCAGACAAGAAAGTAAAGTGCCTAAATTGGGGGCAGTTAATCTCCTTCTTTAGGTAAGAGCAAGTCTCCTTCAGAAGACAAATCAGAGTACCTCAAACTTGTACTCTGAAGTGCTGTATGAAACAAAATAACTATATTAGTGACTGACAGAAAGAATTATCTCTCTAATCAAGCTACTTGCCTAATGTTAACTGGTTACTTCCCCCAGCACTTTATGTCTCAGTGGCTTGGATTTCTGTGGTAGCTTTCTGTTATGTTCCTTATGCTTCTGAAATACCTTATTGAGTTGTTAGCGAAATATAATTTTAAGACACTTCCAGCATAAAAGCGAGCAGCATTCTTCTCAAATCTTTCTTGATTCTTTTTAAATATGAAAATCCTTAAGTGAGATGGGGGGCTATTATGTAACTACATATTTTAGAGCAGAAAGACACCAAAGCGCTCTCAGTGTAGCAATGAAATGTTGATTTTGGAATTCACATCTAAACTTCTGATGGAAGTCTGCACAGGCAGAAAAAAAAGAAGGGAAGGGACCAGATTTTGGTATTTTTATTCACAAATTCTATTCAGCACTCAGAGACAGCAACATAAATAATTTCATTTGTTCATACCAAATTTTGCTCTTAAGAGTTTAATTGTACAGACAATGTATCTATTGTACATCATTTCAACTAAATGAAAAAAAAAATGCTTACTTTGAGGAAGCCAAATCACAGTAATTTCATCATCATCGTGAAAAGTTTTACTGCCATTGAAGAAACATGAAAGCAGTTAGTTACTCCGAAGATGCTGCGTTGAATAAAAGTATTTCTACACTTAAATGTAGCATAAAATAATACTTAACTGCACTTGAACTAAACAGTCATGTAAACCGCAATTGCTTATCATTTGGAAGCGAGCCTACACACAAAACTGAATACAATAATGTTTTTCCCTTTGTGATAGGGAACAGTTAATCATGGATTACAGGACAAATAGGGATAACAGAGAGCATCCATTTATAACAGAGGTTGATTTTGGATCCAAGCTTGTTTTATCTGGCATATCAGCAATACTACAGGAAACGACGCTTAGATTAAAATGCATAAGGTTGAAAGATTCACAACATTATCAGATTTCCCATGCTGCATACTGATGCTCTGGGTAGCATCTTAAGACTGGTAACAAAATCCAGATGCAAATCTAGGACATTATTTTTTAACCTTTATTTAAATTTATAACTTCCTGTTTATGTTGTTCTAATATCAAGTTTGCAAGAGTTTATTAGCAAAGACAAAAAAATATACTGTGACCTGATTTAGAAGGCCACTGAACTTCTACATCCTTCATGCATTACTTGTCCTTCTACGGTCTGACTCTGCAAACACAAAGCATTCCACTAATAACAATAACTGGGTATTTTTCAAAAATCCCATACTGTCCATGTAAGCATTTGCAGAATAAGAACACTGAAAGTGTAGCAGTCTTAAGTAAAGGACAATATCTCTAACTATTTACACAGCACTTTCTACAGCCAGCTTCACCATCCTCTCCACACCGCTGAGGACAGCCTTAACACAAACATCACATTTTAAAAACACATACTTGCCATGTTGCTATTTTTCTAGTCAACTGATATATGCGGGGGCCTAATCATCCATATTCACAAAGACTGCAATACCAGGATATATTTGAAATATACATATCTGAGATGCCACACATTGCTTAAAAAGCACCAGCCAGAAGAGTTTCCTGGAATATTGGGCTGGAATAGTCACACCTGGAAAGGAAATCTGACTCCAGCCTCTCTCTGTTTGGGTCAGTATGATTCAAGCAGATCAATTACAGATTTTAAAGAAAACAAATAAACCCACAGCACACATTTCAAATAACTGAATGCAACAACCAACCATCCAGTACCAGAGAGCACCTGTCTTCAGAAATGTTGTTATTTTTCAAAAGTACATTCTAGACAAAAGTGCCTCTTCCTTTGCAAAAAAACCAAAAACTGACACTTTTTCTGAGGAAGACAGAGGTTGGAGCATAAACGGATGTTCTTCTCAGACAATAACATATTTCCAAGAGAAACACTACTTCTGTTTCTGGCCTACTGAAATAATCCCCTTGAGCCTTTTTTATCAGGCTGAAGGCTGAACCACGAACAACCTATTCAAGGTGTGTGCACCTCATCTTTTCCTTTCAGGTCTTGTACCAAGCAAACTGTCAGATCCACGGATAAGTTCTTCTGTGGGCAGAAGTCATGAATCTCCTAGATTTAATAATGTTAATAGAATAATAAAATTAATTCAGTATTCCATTATACGTCCGCTATATCAGAAGCACAATGCACTTATCTAAATAGCAGTGTACAAGCTTCATTTATGAATGTGGAAAGAACAACTTAGCTCACCTTCCAAGTACACATGTATTCTAGATAGATACAAGTAATTTGCATTTAATGGAAGTTATGCAGAGACATTCCATAGAGAAAGGGGATGGAAGAATAATAATAACATTGGAAAGCAAAAGGCTTCTTACAAGGGTGGGAAATACGACCTGTCTCTAGTCTATAATGTTCTTAGATAGATATACTATTTAAAAAAGCAAAGTACATCAGAATAGCTACCATCTCCTTATTTGCTTCTCCTTACAGTAAATCAGTCTATATTGCCACAGCTAGGCCATGCCTAGCAGCCAATCTGTCTGCTTTAAACTACATGGTCTGTATCTCAGGCCTATATCCATAGTCTAATATTAAAAATACAGATTCACTCAAAACTGTTCCCAAAATCTGAAAGTCCTAGATTAATTCAGTTGGAATTTAATGCAGCTTAGCAATATGCAGTAATTCTGAACATTATGTATGTTGCATCTTAGGTACAGCGACATACATTGTGATGAAACCAAAGTCCTCCATTGTATAGTACAGCACACTGGGGACAAAAATTGAGTTAAGAATATGGAAGAAGATTTTAGTAAGATATAACATCCACTAACAATAACCAGAGTTAAAATAGGTTAAAGTTTCAGGGTTTGTTTTAGAACAAAGCTGCAAAGATATTCAGGAAGAAAACAGCTTGTGTGTGTTTGCTAATTTAAAAAAAAAAAGTCAATGATTTAAAACAAATACACTCATTTTCTTTCATGCTAATTATATTTCCTAGTGGAAACTAAGGCTGAGAAGCATCATATCTTAAAATATCTTTAGGTCCAATAAGCCTAAATACACTCTTACAGATTAAATCCACCTTAAAATCTAAAATAAGATGCCAGATACAACAAGCTTTGCTAATAAATATGAATCTAAATTCGTTTAGAATAAGCCTCTAAAACCTTGAGTTTACTTCTTAAGACACTTTATCCAATAAAGGCTGAATCCCTTGCTGAAGTTTCTTTGCGCTGGTAAAAATTACAAGAATTTTTTTTACATAAAGAATTATATACCTATTTGAAATTACCACTGGTCAAGTTTTTCATAAAACATACATACACTCTTAAGTGCGCATGTAGGAATGATTAATGTTCATGAAACAGAAGACTGGGATTCTAGAAGTACCATCTGATGACATGCCAGGCAATATTTGATCCTCACAGATTTAGAACACCTGTTTCTTCAGCTCAGCTGATACAGTGAAAACATCTCAGCTTGGACAGAGAAAAGTTTAATTCCTAACAGAAGAGATGACTATGGATCTGTGTATGTCATTTTAAAGAACTTCCCCTTGCATGCCATTTCCACAATTAGTTTACCTTAAAAGCTAATTGTTTTTGTTCACTGTTCAGGTACCGCCATAAAGTCAAGGGAGCTGATACAAATATGAGACATTCCTCATTTAAACAGGAAACAACACTAAATGCTTCTTAATAGCTCTCTGTTGCAACACACTCCCTAGTTTTCAACTATAGCTAATGCTTCAGTTTAACTATTCATTCTGACAGCTCTGGGACCCTCTGGCTCCTCTTGTTCTTCCAGTCATTGTAGAAATAAACCGCTTACACACACATATGTTCAGCAGAACTTTAAGACAAAACAAAATGTTCTGCATTGTATGCTCCCTTTATAAGGACTGGGAATGAAATTTTTGCCACAAGGAAGTCAGTAAGAGTTTCACCGTAACTTCATAGAAACCTAACTTTCACACTAAAATGAGTACGCATCACATGATATTAGGTATTTTACTCAGATATTTCAACTAACAGCCATAAAGGAAAACCAGGTAGTGAATGAGAAAAAATTCTTTCCTTGACTCTCTGTGGATTTGGTTTAGCAGGGAATACATAAGTTTTGTTTCACTTCTAGAAAGCAATTGTACAGGAACTGTCATACTGTAGACAGATGCTACATTTTTAAACTAATTCCAGAAGTGATTTAAAGGTCTGCTGTGCAGAATATAATGGCTTTTTAACATGAAATTTAATAATTACTCGAGTTTATGAAACAGATTGAGCAGAGTAATTTCATCTCATTCTAGATTGTCTTAATAATTTTGACTCACTTTGAAACTAATTGTTACATTACAGAGATACTTAGATCAATTAATTGATTAATTCATCACCGGTTTTTCAACTAATTGGAAATGTTTATTTTCATACCATGCAGCCAAAATTCCTTCTAATTCCTAGAAACAACTCTATTCTATGGGACAAGAAGAGTGTAAAACAGTGCCCTTCACACACCATGTTCAAAGTCATGCACCTGAGCAGTATAAATGCTCTTCCAGTCACATTTGACCCTAGGAGTCTGTCAAGTGATCTTTGGCACACACTACTCAGCTTCTTTTGCACAAAACTGATAGCCCATACAAGAGTTACTGGGAAGAAAACTCTCTGTCGTCATAACAGCAACATATAAACATAAATAAAGACTGGTAATAACAGAAGAAGAGAGGTAGTAAAGTCCACATTATGCATGTTATAGTAGGGGATGTTTTCACTTTGCATTTACCAACAAGCTAGGACAACAACTTATATCAAAACTGTTTAAACCTTACTCTTCCTAACTTATTAGTGCAGTGGAATTTTCAGTGCTGTGATTCTTCATGTTTCCAGGCATAAGTCTTCCTATGAAAATATTTACAACTAAAATGAAGGAAAAGTGAGACAATGAGAATTTCTTGCATGAGAAATGTGCAACTGGTTTGTTTCACAAAGGCACAGAACTGAGGTAGAAGATTAAAAGCAGAGTCTACATTCGAGCTACAACAGATTTCACCATTTTTGAAGCAGACTGCCTACAAATTATCCCATCTTCCATAGAGATGGAAAGATCCACATGAAAAGTGATGGTCTCTAAATGATCATCTGTAGAACTGGAATTCCTGAGGACTCATAGCAGCTTACAATTAGATAAGGCGGAACACTTGCTACTTACTGGATCTTTAATAACTGAGCAATAAGAAACTGCACCCTGTTTAACTGAATGTTGCAGTTTCTCATATTAATTGAAGGAAAGAGGCTCTGCAGATCCCTACTAGTATTACAACAAGTTACTGAAGAGCTTCCAATATAACTCATGTTCACATTTATCAATTCAAGACTAATTCCATCCCAGCCAACCATATGCCTTGTCAAAACCTTTGTGAATTCTTCCATAAATGGAGTTCTTTCCTTTTTTTCTATGATACCACAGTTTAAGATACTCAGGCATATTCTCAAACGCTCTTCTGAAAACCCAAGTCTACTATAATAGCCCTTATTGTATGTATGTGTGATACAAATTCTTTGAAGGCTTATCCATATAACATACAAAAGCCACCCTGGCTCTTGCCAACACAACATATTTATCCATGTATTTACGAATTCTATTCTTTATCATGTCTACAAATGTGTTCAATTCTAAAGCTATAGTTACAAGATAACCGTGTGAGGCCTTTTTAAATATTAGCATCGTATTTGCCAGCTTCCATTTCCCCTCTAATGAGGCTGTTCATATAATCTGTTCAACAATCGGTTATATAATGTCATTACTCTATCAGCACTTTCACACCAAGTTCTTTACATCCTTCCATAAATCTCAGATACGAATACCTATTTCCCCTAGAGCTACTGAGCTGGTACCACTCATCAGCCTTAACCAATCTATATCTAAGCTGATTCCACAAACATTTTCATGCCAACAACAAATACTATACCCAGAGCTGATAATTTAAACTCAGCATTTCTATCCTCCTGTATATGCTGTTTAGATCAAAACCCTGAGGGCATTAGCTGTCTGTGTCCTCTATAATGCTAAACACAATCAGAAATTACTGTATATCTTTCATTAGTTTGCTCATCACCACAATTTTTCTCTTGAACTACTTTATACATGTGATCCAGCACCGTATCACCTTCTGTATGTATGGCTCTTCTATTTTAACCCTGAAGAGCCTGGAATACAAAGAAAAGGCTTAATATCAGCAAAGGTTAATTCCTGAAGCAAAAAGCTTGGTTTATTAGCAGTCATCTCACAGAATATCTAACTATTTTTATTTTCATTCTTACAGACAGACATAAATAGCCTTCTCTACTCAACTTTTTCCCTCAAAAAATACCTTATGTTCCTCAAGCCATGTTTTTAAGATAAGCACTGTCAAACTGTACATGTATCAGTAAGCCATGTGTTCAAATTAAAAGCCACAAACGACTAAAATAAAAAGCAGATTTTGTATAGATAATGAAAAACATAGAAACACTGTGCAAAGAACTACGCACACAGTTTTACTCTCTGTCCAAAGTAACATACTAAACCAAGAACTGATCTCTCTCTTACTAGGAGCATACATGTAATTTTACTATTTTGAGTTATATTACAGGACTTAATCAAGATGAAAGACAACAGATGAAGGCAAAAAGCAGACCAGCAAAACAAGTAGTTGCATAAGAACCTATCACCACCTCTGAATCACAGAAGTTTTAAATAGGTATTTTGGGACAAATAGATATTGTAAGTAGAAGCAAAGTTCTGTACAAACAGCCACGGATGGGTTAGTATCATGAAGAACCAATACATTGCAACACAGCTGCATCCATTGATCCCTTTAAGTATTATCGTGTAAGAAGGACAGTCAGAAGAGAAATAATGAGAGAAACAATATTGACCAAAGGATAAGGTGTATCCTCAATGAATAGACAAATGACTCAGTGTAACAACTTGAGTTCCACTTTATTCTTCTGGGACAGTGTCCAATTTCCCCAAGAACTGACTCAAGCTCTTGATGATGATGATGATGATGATTATTGTTGCTGTTGTTGTTGTTGTTGTTTTTCCCATCGCTTTTCTATGCCACAAAAGTTCTTTCACCAATTAAACTACGAGCTTCAAAGTCACTTTTAAATAACTCGTACCAATATGGCAAGCAGGCTTAGTGCATTTTCCCCTCTAGTTAACAAGCTATGAAGTTGATACAAGAATTTAACTATTAATTTTGCTGGCAAATGACTGCCTTATCCTCCATGTCAAAGCTGCAGCTGGGGGAGGAAACTGAAGCTGCATGCATAATCAACAATTATAGGGTATGCATGTAAAAGCTTCCCACCTACTCTGAATTTAGAAAATATTTGCCGTATTTACTATGTAAGCATACCAAAAGTGACTGGGAGGGAGAAGTACACTTACACAGACCCTAAACCCACACAACCTTAATGCAATGGAACTAATTTAGAAGGCTGTGTCCAGCTGTAGAAAGACACTGTGCTTAAGAGAAGAATTCAGTGTGCATATTACCAATATATTTTTCAATTACATGTGTGGGTTTTTTTCCCATGGTAAAGAAAACCTTTTTGTGTGAGGGCTCATTCTTCTTTAAAAAGGAAATGATTAGAAAAAAAAAGGAATGATTCGAAAATATTCTCCAACTATACCAAAATCAAAAGCCAATGAGAAACGTACTCTGGTTTATGCCGTGTACTGTGTATGGGAATTCTTATATTCACAATTGAGGTTTTCCCACAATTGTCAAAAAAGTATCTAAAATGATCCACAGAGATGAAATGGTACAAAGAATTTATTTTTAATATTAACAAATTCAGTATTGTCAATGATGGCTCAAGGCTAAACACATGAAGTGTACTTTTGATGCTCTGCAACCATCTTTTTGTTGCCATTACAAAAAATACATGCATAATTCACAGACCTAAATCAGATGTGCAACTGCATCACACTTAAATCACCAGCTCTGGGATTTGCACAAACATACATGTTCTATTCCTGGTGGTTTCAAATATCAAATTCAAAAGCCCTGTATGTTTTATTTCTGTTATTTTGCATGCTTTAAAAGTCATGCATTTCTTCTTGTTTCGTGGAGCAATCTGGCTTTCCAGACTACTCATATTCCCTACCATTGCAGATGGGTTTAGAAAATGCACAAAATAGTTATCACTGCAACACAGTATTTTATCATACATTTTTAGAAACATAGTAATATGTACAAATAATGCTATTTATTTATTCCTTCTCCCAGCCTAAAAGTTATTCAGCAACAAATGTATAGCAGTAGTTCTGCATTCTCAGTGCAGGATATACTCCAGGAAAGTCAATATGTAATGCATTTTCCTATAATAGAGATTATCCAGATATTTCTGTGGAACAGGACTGCAGGCTGTTGAGCAGCTAACATAAACAGAGAAAAACATTGCCATGTTCAGCACCTTCCACCAAAACCTAAAGGTAGCCCAAGTGAAAGTGGCATCTAAAACTCTCAGGGCTCATCTGAGGAGCTGCTGTATTTGTAGAAAACCAAATTAAATCCTAAATCAACTCTCACTCTCATTGGAAGTGTGGAGAAAAACAGTGCTTCTGATTTCTTTTTCTTACACCTCTAAGTTCCTGATTGCCAACGCCCAGCTTTGCTCCATTTTCCCATAGCAGTGGGAAATATACAGTATGTTTAGAGGCATTTTCCAAACTTTTCTGATGAAGAATTCTTCTGATTCTTTCTAACTGACCTCAAGACTGCCCCCACTCATTGGGGTAGGTGAAGAATTACAAGATATAGTCATTTCCCATTAAAAAAAAATGATATAGCTATAAAAATATATTTTTTAAAATCCTATTTTGTTCAATTTTTGGTAATTTTTATTACATCTTAAATCCATGAATGATGACAGTAGTAGATACACATGTCAGTTGGGACAGAACAAGGCGTTGTAATGGTATTTGGATAATCCACTCTGCAGGAATGTTCATTATTCTTCCTGAGGTTTCACAAGAGTTCCCTGGCATAATGCTGCTACAGCTGCTTTACACTCTAATGTTATTACAAGGTCTGATTCAAAGATAATGTCTGCTAGAGGAATCTGGCAGGGAGCAGAGTCCTAGGAAAATCCCTGTGATGCTAAGGTTTAACTAATGGAGACTGAACTGCTGAAAAAATTGAGCGTAGTAACCGCTATTTGTTTTGAGTTTTGCAAGAATCCTGAGAGATCTTTGTTATTTCTCAGAGTAACAAAAATTCAAGTTAATTTTTTCTGGAAATCTTACCATTTTTCTAATCAAAATAAATCCTAAAAAATAAAAAAAAAAGGAGGGTCTAATCTCTACCTTATCCATGGTACAGAAGTGGTCCAAAAATCATCGCCATTTTCTTCAGTACCTCCCTTATCTATATTTTCAGATTGAGAACATCAAAACTGCAGAAAAGCAGGAACTAGGACTCAGGTATCAATTACAGTAGCTGGTATAAGAGAATAACATGTAGTCATCAGCAAGAGCCAGCTCATGAACTAGCTTTATTGGCAAACATCAAGGAATTCCCTTTCCTGTTTCAAAGACATGGATGGAGTCAATATAAAATTTAGCAAACATAACATTTGTGTCTGTATTTTACACCTGTAAGCAAGATTTCATCTGTATTATTGTTAGCGTGGCCTGAGTTGTTAGTGTGTGACATATGAGCTCTCAGATATTCTAAACAGAACTCTCATTCAGGAAGAAAAATATCCAGTAATTAAGGGCTTATTATCTACGAGAAAAGTTGGGAAAGAAAAGGAGGTAATCAGGTATACACACTGGTTCACATTTGCATGTATTTGTGTCCTGTTACCATTCCTGACCTACAAATATAAGGAGTCTGGACTTCAGACTCTTCTGATGATGATGAAAGGGGAAAAAAAAAAAAGAAAAAAGAAAAAAGAAAAAAGAAAAAAAAAAAAAAAGCAACCCTGCACCAGGAATTCATGCTGCTTCTTATTCCAAAATACTATAATCTCCAAAAACTGTCAGTCCAAGTAGCTGGATAAGAAATTAGAACATGTGTGGGTGGATTCCTTCCTCCAGCCTGAATTAATTAAAAATTATTGTTTGCTGTATTATTTTAAAGCGGATTTTTGGAACAGGTTAAAGAATCACTGTTCTGACTCTAGTATTTCAAGCCTAATAAGAAAGACTCCTGTAAAAAACTTCTAGGAGGAAAAATTAATAAGGGGTTTAAACATAAAGTGCATCTTATGTTTTTATTTGTTGCTTGGAGAAATTCACACATTCTTGTACAAGACCTACCTCATTCAGTTTGGCTGTGGTTATTTCAAGTTAAAGCATGTACACAAAAAACACACACAAATTCATGTCTCCAGTCAGTCTGGGCAATTCTACGTATTTCTAATACTTTAGGGCGGCCTTTAATTACTATGTTTTCCTTTCTCACACTCTAAACCTGAAACACATATTAATACCCTCTGCTTTGACTTTCTCAACCAGTTATTAAAATATAAGAAAATAATATGGACAATAACTTTAAAGTAAAAAGTTACGAGCGATCACAACATATTTCTGAGAGCAGCATCTCCCAAAATTTTGGGTCTGGTTAATCCCTATCGATCAGGCAGCACTAAATACTCCTAAGAGAGTTTCTAGAACTGATCAATACCTGTCCTGTACACGTACACGTTAAAAAAAAAAAAAAAAGAAAAAAAAAAGGAACAAAAATCCTAATTTCCGGATCACCAAAAGTTTATCTGCAAAAACATTTAGTAGCATATAGAATGAATGTAAAAAGGGTATACATAGAATGTACTATACTGAAGTACACCTTCAGTGAACAAGGCTTGTTACCTGTTATAAAATCCTGAAATTGGATTAAAGAACTTTTTTTTAAAACATACACAGAATTTTACACATTGTAAGACCCCCACCCTCCACAACTGACATATTCTCCTTCACATTCTTGAAGCCAGAGCCCCACATATGTTGACTAACCAGACTGAAGGGTTTAGATAATGGCTAAATTCTACCTTTCCTCTCGCAGAAAAGAAAGTACTTTGGGGCTCTTTCTCCCAAATAGCCATTGATTTTCAGGTGATTATCTTAAAGATTTCTACATTGCTTCCAAATTTGGTTGATATTGGACAACAGCTTCAAAATTTATTTAGGTGAGAACAAGCTGATAAACAGAGCAAGCACCTAAGCCTTGTTCTATCAGGAAAGTAGAATGGAAATCTACCAACATTATTCTTTCCAATACCAACTAAATCATTTACAAGCACCATTCTCCAAATAAAGTGAGCAGAATGTTTTGAGTGGTTAAATGCCATCAACTGTCATGGAAATGCTCTCTATATCAAGATTACAGCTGGGGGGAGGGTTGGTCATTCTTGAAAACTGACCTTACTCCAAAGGGGTACCTATAAAGAAATGAGACTTGACTTTTGCTTTATTAGATTACATTAACAAAGCATCTGGTTTTTTGTCTGCAGAAACAGAGAATCTAAGTCCACACAACATTCTTCAATCTTAATATGTGAAATATCAAAATTATGTCCCATTATCTCTCTTGACTTTTCAGAGTACAGTGTACAATACGCACACGTATGTGGGAAGGAATCTTGTAACTCCTCACTTCCATGAGGTAACACAGAGAGAACAGTTTTGAACTAAACTCTGAAAACTCGTTTAAAAAACCTACACCTACAGACAGACTTAAAAATATTGACTAACCTGCCACCGTCCGTTGCCTAACAGACTGGCACCACTCATATTCTGCTAACACTAGGTTGATGTTCATCCCTCATTTCTCTTCCAAGTGAGAAATTGTACTTTGACTTTATAAGGTCCTAAATACATCAGCTCTTGGAGTCAACTTACACTTCCGATTTGTGAGATGCTAAGAAACACCTGTACTCCATGAGTTATCTCCACTGTTGCCAGCAGCTGACACCACAGATCAAGTTACTGTGCAGCCTATGTTCCTTAGTCCTGTCCCTACTATTCACAGCTTTCACAGATACATAGCCTTAGTTCTCTCCCATGATAGATACTTAGACTTTTTAATAAAAGGATGAATTCTTCAAGATCAAAAGCAAGTTTTTTATTCCTTTCTAAACTACTACTATTTTGTTCCTCTCACATTCCACAGGAAAGAGGATGAACCAAGGTTCAAGATTCAAAAGGAACATTATATATACTTCAGTAAGTGTGCCTTAACTGCAAGTTACGCATACCTTTAAGAAACACTGTTATAGAATGCACATGCCCTTCTGGTTCTGTTTCTTCCATTTTATGAGAAATTCTACATGACTACTTAGTGTTCAAACAACAGAAGAACAAATAACATGTGTAGCTGGAAAAAAAAAACCTTCAAATTAACTCCAGGTTTCTGACCACAGTAAATCTTCTACCAACTTGAAAATAAAAAAAAAACAATTTAAAAAAAAACAACCAAAACAAAAAAAGAAAAACAGAGTTACAGACTGTTCTCATCTTTGAGGTGCAAAATGTTCTTGAACTGTTCTGTTCTAAAAAACACCATGGGAATTCATTGTGATGTCTCAAATACTGTTTTTCAAAGCATTGCAGCTTTGTTACATAATTTTCTCCACAGACATCCGACTGGTGCTAACAATTAGAGAGCAATACTTACCATCCAGAGTTACAGTTATTACCAAATAACTATTAAGTAGAAAAACAAAAGTCGTAAGTCTAAAGGTATAAACCACGGTTCTAGTAACAATCTTGTACATGTAAAAATCTCCCAGGACTTCAGTGAAGTCAGACTTTTCAAACTTTTTGCATTAGAGAGGAGTTCATTGCCTCTTTGCCCAGACTACACAGTGGTATCTACATAGTGCTAGCACCTCCTAGCAGCTGTAACAGATCTTAGAAGGAAATTTAGAAGATAGTAAATGGCTTAAAAATTTGGCAGGCCAGGACGTGAATTCAACTGTGAGGTTTAGAAGGTCCCATCATCACGTTACTAACATTTAATTAAAAGTCCTAGTGCTCCTCACAGACTTATCAGAACTCAATTATAACATAATACCAACGATGCAGCAGATGAATGCCCAAGACACCCACTTCTCATTTAAAAGGAAAATAATGATCATATCCCTTCACTGCAGAGGTTAAAAAACCCAAGGTACTGCATAAAGAAAAGGACATTCTCCAAAAGTATCTCTGTGTGTGCATGTGAGTGTGAGAGAGAGAATATTAAAAGAAATGCCAAATCAGTATCTTTCTAGATGAAAAATGAATTACCTGGTGGGGAAAAAAGAAAAAGAAAAAAAAAAGCAAGAGGAAAATGCATTATGTACTTTATCTTAAATGCTCTACCTTTAAAATCTCAGTCTTCAATGATTACCAATAAGTCACCATCTAAACACAGTCTAATTCTGGATGAGTTTTTACGTACATAGATACTTGATCAACCATTGTTTATCCCCACCCAGTAAAATTAGTATAAGGAGCCGCCTGCTTGAGACCCTTTTTTCATGACATGACAGTGCATCATGTTTTCCAAAGTAAACCCTAAACCCTAAAAATTCCTAATCCAAAGTGTTCAGCCTACAGTGTGACATCATGGTCAAACAGAAGCTAGCTGTTATTCCAGTGGCTTTAATTAGTTTCATTTTAACACACCCATGGTATCTGCTTACTGAATTCTTTTTAGCAAGGCTAAAAATGTAAAGAGCAGTAAATGCAGGCACCAGAAGGAATACTGTGAGCTGAAGAATGGTTTTAAGGATTTCCTAGAAGAGCTGATAAATTTAACAAAGTTTCTTTCTCCCGATCTGTACATCACCCTTTTTGATCTTTCCACATAACACTAATTGAAAAAGCAAACAAACAAAAAAACCTTTAGTGTCAACACACCTAAACACTGTATAATAAAAGATGATTGTATGTGTAAGACATTGACTAGTCGTGCAGGATACAATTGATGCTATTGCCATTCCAGTCGTGGTTAGTTTTCAACACCGAGAAAAGCTTTGTTACTGGATAAGTGCATTAAATTGTCACCTTAAGTAAAAGCAGCCCGAGCAGCCCGCATTTGTTTCAATACAGCCTACCAAGCTTCCTCTAATCGCATGATGCCAAGAGACGGGCACAACACGGGGAGAGGGCTGCCAACAGATTAGCTTGCAAAGGGGACCAGGACACGTCGTCCAGCCGTCCCTAAACTATAATAATAGTAAGTATGATTTGTCCCTCCGTGTTCAGTCACAATGCAGCTCATCTGCTATGCTCTGATCCGTGACTTTGCCTCTTAATAAAAGCGTATGTGAGAGTTAACGGGGAAGAGAGAGTGGGAGACAGAGTGTAACGGGGGGCGCAGACCAGCTCCCCGTCAGATACCCCGCCAGAACCCCGGCAGCAGCGCCCGCGGAGCCGGCCGGCCCTGCCC
>NW_009188363.1:0-14602 GCF_000690835.1 Fulmarus glacialis | reverse complement strand
GCCGGGGTCTGGCGGGTTTTAACAGGCGGTTTCTGTGTCTTCTCAAGCAGCTGCCAAAGTGCCGGCCCAAGACAGACGTGCAGTTGCTGTGTTAGGAGGGGAAAGGAAAAAATCTTTTGGTTTTCCTGACAGAGTTCATGAGCATCCAGTTTATGATCCGGGCTGCTCGCTTTTTTTCTGCAAAATCCTACAAGTCTTGGGTTGCCTACTGTGAAGCCTGGTAGAGGGAGGTTGAACGATGGAATAGAGGTTTATTGTATTTGTCTGAGGAAAGACTTTGCCTTCAGGTGCTGGCTAACACCCTGCCGTACTTGCTGAGAAGATTTAGCCCTTGAAGTGCAGAGTCTCCAGTTCATGTATTTCAGTGGGCTTTTTCGGACTTGTTAGTTGTGGTTTTGAAGTCTCCACCAGATTTATCCTAATTGTTCCCAAATGCAGAAATACAGCTGCTCTCCTAGGTGGGCACACACTTAAAATACTTATCTATTCTTTGGCATGAGCCTAGGCCGGTGAGCTATGTAATTCCCTTGGGAGTTTAACGAGCGCTGCAAGGGGCTGTGAAAGCGCAGAGGGCAGAGTGCGCTGCGTATGCGGGCAGGAACGCAGCAACTCCGCTGGCCGGTTAATAAAGGTTTTATGGTTTAATGTCTCTTCTGTTGAAGCCTTCTTGGCCAGAGGACAATATACTTGTATCTTAATATATGGTTGTGCTAAAGCTTCAATGACTTAGATGTATTTCAAACGTGAGTTCATTAGCCCCTTTGCATACAGTGAAAGATAAGCAATTGTATTTATTTCTCAGGTGTTGCTTTTGGAGTAGTAAGGCTGGAGGGCACGGATGGGCTGGGGCATTGGTTGTGGGTTGGCATAGTCATACATGAAATACTACTGAAATATTACATTTCAGAAGAAGTGACCTCTTCCAAGTGGCTATGCCTTTTGTTGGGATGCTTTTTTTTTTTTTTTCTTGGAAGAAAGAAACATCTGGTTGTGATGTAAGCATGGTACATTTGGGGTAGGATATGGCTCCGCCACAGTCAACAAACACAGAACAAGTCTATGTATTTTTGGATTGAAGGACTGATTAGGAGGCAGGGAGTCTAGTGGACATTCTCCATTTATATGATACTCCATTTTCTTAAAGTGTTTTCTCATTTCTCTGCCTGTTATAGGAAATAGCCTGCAATTCGTCCTATGAGTGCTCTCCACTGAGTCAAGCACGATCTGGTCTTCTATTTACAATTTCTGGTGAAGTGAACATACGTGAATATATATGGCTAAATTGTTTTGCGTTGCTAAATTTGACAGTAGGTATCATTCTCAAATCGCTCTTTACTCGGTGTGATGAGACCTTTCTTCTCTCTCTTTGCCTTTCAGGCACACCAAAGTTATTAACCATGGGTAAATGGTATCACCACCATGTGATTTCTTTAAAAATCATCCAGCCAAGGAGGTTACTCTTCTTATGGCAATAAGAGATAAGTACATCCCCTGATGTTATCCTCATAAGCCTAATTTAACTGCTTAAAGGGAGGCAGGGGCAGATTTAAAACAACTATTTTAACTAGCTTGTGGCATTAAATTGTTTGTATTTAAGCTTTTATCTTTTTTTGGGAGCTTCATTCGTGATGAGATAAATTTTACATTGACCATATAAATACACCTTGCATTTGTTTAAGATTTCTATTTCTCATGTGTTTAGTCATTTTTTCATGTAAATAAACTCTGGATCACATCAGCTGCTGAAACGGAGCATAACTGTGCTGACATCAAAATAGATATGCTCATTTGTACCATCTGAACGTGTATCCCTGTATGGTCAAAACCTACATGTGATTTATTTTTAAGTAGAGGACAGGATGGCTTCTTGGTCAGATACAGGGTTCATTGTCAGGAAATATAAGTTTTATTTCTGCCCTGGTCTTGAGTTGTTGTTTAACCTGTAGTAAGCACATAATTCCCTTACACTTTATCTATAAATTGAGAACAATTCTTTCCCCTCTCACATGGGTATTATTAAGTTTAATTCAGTGATGCATAAAATGGGATAAATACTTAGATTAAAGTTGGTATGCAGAGTGTCAGTCAGAGTATGAAAATAAATACATTTTAAAGCTGTGGGCCATTTCCTCAGCCAGGTTAAGTTGAAATGGTTTCCTTAAACCCCTGAAGGTATGTAGGTTCATACAAGCTGAAGGTCTGATCCATATGGATTTCTTGAGAGGTCTTCTGTCGTTCAGCCTATACAAGAATATCAGGTTTTGCATATTGGAGATGCTGTGAAGGCTGGAAGGAATCTGTAAATGTTACTTATTAATGGTCTCTATTAATAGAAGGAAAAAAGCTTCTGTTAAATTTTTCAAATTGGCAATGCTGAAGTAAATTTGATTCTGCTGGCTGCACATAAGTGAAATAGGTCACCATTGCTACTACTCTGGTGGGCTTTTTTCCTCCTTTGCTTTGACGACAGTTTGCAAAGCTTGAGGAGAAAAATTATACACAGCTCCAATATACTTACTTTATTAATAAAAAAAAAAACAAACTATGTGTGTATACTCTAAAGGAAGGGAATAATAAAGCTGAGGAAACCCCAAAATATCTGCAGGCTAACTGGCTTTGGTAAAATGACTTTGCGTTGAATTCATGTATACTGTACTTGCACAATATAATGTAAAATAGCATTTATTTACTCTGTGATGCTGGGTGACCCACTTATTTCTGTCTCATATTAAATGGCGAGGAGGATGAACACTATCTCCAGGTGAATATTTCACTGTTCTCCAAGGACTTTTGTCCTTGTCAGATATTCCAGAGCTTATGTATATGGCTGAGCTATTCTCACTAGATGTGGTTGGATGAGAAAATTAGTTTTGGCCCATGCCATGTAGACCTTTAAAAGAAAAGGCCTGAGGGGGAGATTTTATTTAATAACCCTCTACACCCCTGCATAGCAATCGAGTGCTTCAGTACAGCCAGAAATGGATTTGTGCAGCTGTGAAAGGTATTGGTTAGTGGGCAAAGGACAGTCCAGCTCAGAGGTATGCTAACAGTGGCACATCCCTCTAGTCCTGGACTAACAGAACTGGATGGAGACGCTATACAACGCTTCTGGTCTGGGGCCATGCTATAATCGCACACTGCAGGTGCCTTTACAGTCCTTTGGTTTTTTGCCTGTCACACTTTTATCCATTTCAGCTGCTATTTCATAATCCATATAAAAATGGATGGTTGCAGAGAAGGGATGCCACTCAGCAGAATGTTTTGTGTTCAACTTAATGCTCTATACGTACACAGGGTACCTGTCTTCTACTTCTTTGTTTATTTATGTCCTCTGCTATTTCTTTATATTTGACCGGTCCATTTCTCTTCAGTCACTGTGACCAACAAAGGGTGTCTGGATGACAGAGTAATGCAGAGCATTTGCTTCACAGAAGTGTGTTGCCTGTTACTAACACAGGCTACTAATACCACGAACATCAGGATATTAAGAGTGAATAATGAAAGAGGATGAATGCACTTCATTTTCATATAGACTAGTGGATTAGCATTAGGCACTCAGCAGTCTTTAGCTTTAGCATATCAGTGTTGGAATACACGTAGCAAGAAGATGTTGTCTCCAGACATCTTGTCTACAGGTAGATAGCCGCATCAAATGAGGAAAGAGTAGGAGGGAGAATAAAGTGGAAGCTGCAAGTCTATTCCAGGCAATAATAGAAAAGCATGTAAGCTATGCTAATTGATACTCTGAAAGAATCTAGTTTATTTTTCCCCCCTTGTACTGTAGGTGATGACAAATGATGAGCCTGGTTCTATTCCCCTACCCTAAGAGTTTATATAAATATATCCACACAGCTTGACTCGGAGGGCAAGTTTACTTTCCCCCCTCTGTTCTTTATGTTTAGCCTATTTGCAACTCTCTCTGACATTTTGCTAGGACTTCTGTTGCTTCTCTTTCATCAGTATATATTTTTATTTACAGTATTCTCCTTTTCCTCCCCTACATCCTCCAGAAAGATTTGAATTTGTCTTTTGCTAAAACTTTTGCTAAAACTTTTGCTATATATTGGTTTCCTTCTCTCATAGAAGGATAAATTGGGTGAAAAGAAAGCTACTGCTTTGTCTTTGTGCTTTCTCCTATTTTGTGTCATTTTGTTCTGCTAGACAAACTATCTTTGATTTAGTGGGATTGAAGTATGAGTGCATAATAGATTATCTGTCACTGGACCAAATCAATCATGGTTAACAGTGTATTGACAGAGCATATAGCAAGTATCCTTGACCTGAGGTTGAAAATACCTGTTATCAGCGTCATGCGGTTCTTGCTGCTGCTTAGCATGAACTTTGAGAAAGAATATTCTTTATCAGCTTTTTTATTCTAATATATGTACTAGTTTTCTCGCTGAGCCTTTTTGAACTAATATAGGCCTCCTCCTTCATTTGTGGAGCACAGAAGAACATGGCCAGGCATGTCTCCGAGTTTTAAAAGTAAAAGAAAGAGAAACTCTTCTGCTTTAAATAGAAGCCAGCCTTTAAATGTTGAGGTTACAGTGAGATTTTCACTATAGTTAGGCTGCCATTTAATTGCCCAGGCTAGGGTGTTTTACATATTCATTTGTGGTATCTAGTACTGTATGTTGTTGAAGGGAAAGTATGGAATTGGTCTTGTCCATTATGGCAGTTCCCTTGTTCCTTTATTCATTTTAAGCATTTATGCTTAAGCATTTCTTTCACACAGTCCTGGGCACTTTTAATAGCATTTTTTAATGTTAAAGCAAAATGTTTCTGCTGTTTGTTGTATAGCATCGATACTGTCGTATTTTCTGTTGCAGGAGGAGTGTCTTTTCCCTCCTCAGTGAGGGTGTTTTGGTGTTTGCCCTGTGCTTCTGCACAAGTGCGGGTCCTTAGCTACTTGGAAAAGCAGTCAGGAGGTGACAGGGTCAGGCCGAACCGTTGCTCTCCGTTGCAATGAACAGGTGAGGTATGTGCTCAGTGAGATCTTGTTCCCAGTGATACTGTTTATGTTTGAATTCAGAAATTAGAAGGGTGATTATATTAGAGCATATGAACAACCCAGCTGAACTCACTAGTACTTAAGTTCAACATGTGCTTAAATGCTGTGCTGAAGTAGGAGCTTATTTTGGGTCTGCATGTGTCTTTTCAAAGATGAAATGGTGATGCGGAGTAATAAGGTAATTACTACCAAGTGAGAAATAAAAGACTTGGAGGAATATTATTGATGTACTTTGCTACTTCAGGAGAAATGTATTTGGTAAGCTTCCAGGCAAGCAATGTCTTTGCTCTAGTTTGGCTTGCAGTTTATGGACAAATGAAAATATATTCTGCCTATGGACAATGTAACTAGATCTTCTTTATCTTGCTTATCGAAACATACATACATTCATGCAAGGATGACCAAACTTCTACCAGAATGGATTTTCCTTCATTGTTACCTATTTTGTTTTATGAAAATGCTTTCTTGTATTGTCTCCTAATCCTGGCATCTGAACGCCTTCTGTTTGCATAATCAATGATATATTAATATCTTGTCTGCTCCTTACCTCCCAAACAAGGAGTATATGTTTTTTGAAGGGGAAGGTGAAATGTTTTCTTCTGTGGGACCAGCTTGTAAATACATGTTGTTGGCAAGGACAAGGTTATAGTTTGCTTTCTATTGGGGTCAGAAGTGAGGAGGTTTATGGTGATTCTTAGCTCCTGCTCTTCTGTATTTGTTTCAGTTTCTTGTTTGATCTGTGCAACAAAGAGAAGCTTGTGGCACAAAGTTGGGAGCATGGCATTATTGGCCCAAGTACAGTCTCTCCCAGTGTCAGGAAACCACATGACAAACATTGAATCCCAAAAGGTCTGCAGAACATCTGCAGCCCGGCTACACAACTGTTTCTAGTGCTCTGTAACGGGCTCAAAATAGACGTGCAACATTTAGCATTTTACTACATAACATAGCATCTTTGGTTTCTTGACTAGTATTGGGGTCCTGGCCTCTGAAATACTTGGGTTTGTGACAAGTGAAATTCACAGATGATTACAGGAAGCAGAAATTCCCCCATGTTGTTTTTTTCTTAGTCTGTCATTGCAAGCTGACCTGGAGAAAGTTCTGTCCCCAAATTGCTAATCAGTTTAAACCTCACCATGAAGACACAGCCAGGCACTTGTATCCCGCTCCTATTGGCAGTCATGTTCCTGCTCCATTCTTTAACAGAAATACTGACGTCATGCCCAGTTATCTGTGTGCCATGGTGGGGAAGTTAAACTGGGGGTGGTGGAATGCCTGTCTGTCGAGTAAGCAGATGATGGTTTGCATCTGGAGCTCCACGTGGTGACCAGGGCCCAGGCTCCTGCTGCTGTGAAAACAGGTGGCAACTCTGAGCTTTTCTCACTGTTTGAAAATGTTGGGATGTGAAATATGTTTTGTTCCCACAGGTATTGCTAATTGACTGATTTTTGTGAGAATTCCTGCACGCATGCAAAAGGGTAATTATGTGAACCATATTCCTAGAAAAGTTTCAGGCATAATTCTTAAGTGAAACAATATCAGGCAATATCAGCTGATTTGTATGTAGACATCTAAGCAATAGATCATGCTTTAAGAGGACCAGGTATTGGAAAACTGCAGGGTTCCAGCAGATTTATTCTTTGGGACAAAGCTGTTGAATTAGGTAATTCTGTGTCCTCTGTTTCTCATGATATAAGTGCTGAGCTTCTGCAAGCAGATGAAACTTTAAGGAACTTCAAGCAACATCATACAAAGACTTCAGACTACTCCTTTTGCCAAGAACTCCTAATGAATGAATGAATTCAAAACAAAATATCATTTATCATGATAACCTGTAGTCAAGCATAGAGTAGTTGAACTGAAAACACAGGCAGAGAAATTGCATTTTACATACTTTATATTCTTCTCATGGTGAGAATTTGAAGATACCCATCTGTGTGATTTTTTTTTTTTTTTTCCTTAGCTAGATTTGTAGTATCCATATATTCCTCATGTCCAGACCAGTAGAACTGAAATATGGACTTGGCTCCGCGTGAGAGCTGTGATGGATTTTATAACTCTGTTGCAAAGTTTCACATCCCTAGATGCCAGACCAGGGACCTACATCTCCATTTCAGAAAAATGAGCTCACAGCATGCCTACTGTGTGATTTGTGTACCAATCACATCTACCGTCACTGTGTTCAGCACACATGCAATGCACTTCTGTATTTTGCTTGGCTCAAGTCTGAGGGAAGCCAGGTTATAAGAAAGTATTTAAAGTTTTTGTTAATGCATTTATTATAGTGTAGTATTGGAATATCACCTAACTGTTCCTACTAGCCCTGCAGGAGCCCAAACATGAAAACAATTTTGTGACATCCAAATAGTACAGCACTGGTTTCGCAACAAGAGGTGAAGGAGCTTAAGTGGAGAACCCTGATCATTGTTTATAGTAAATATGAAATAAGTAAGTGGCTATTGGAGGGCAAACAGATGATATGGTAAGAAATGCCACTGAACTTTGTTTTTTTTCTGGACAAAATAATGAAGCCCATATTTCTTTACCTCTGTATAAAGCAAGGACAGAATTGGTGTAAAATATGCAGATCTGACTTCACTACTTATTCACAGTGATGTAATCTTATACTTTTTATCCTCTCTTTCTGTAGGTGAAATGGCTATGGTATTGATACAAGTTAGGTAGATGCTGAATGTTTTAAGTTTTCCACCTTCCCTAGGCAGAAAAATACTTTTTAATGTAGCGTTCCAACAGCTAGCTCTTCTCATTGCTATAAAGGTAAATCAGAGCTTGGTGGAGTTTTCAGGAGGGAGAGAAGGAAATGAATGTTTTGTATAAGTAATGTCATTATCTGGGGTTATGACAGATATGGTGTATTGCATACAAAGTTACAGGAGGGCATAAGCTGAAGACAAAAAGGAAGTGTCTCTGGAAATCACAGCTTTCTATTATGGGGTTTTTTAGATCTTGTCTGGAGCTTTGGCATCAGTTGCTGTTGTAGAGAGGATGGTATGTTAGGTGTCAGATTTGACCCAGCATTTATCTATTTCTTTTCTGTTAATATTGGAGATAGCCAAGAACTGAAATGTGGGCTGTTGTTTTCAGCTGTTATTTGTTTTTCCACATTTCCTTTTCATGTGTCACTGATGACCTGTTCCACTGTTGATTCCCTTGTTGTCCATTCACTAATAATCTCACAAAAGGCTTTATGAAGAACTCAACCATTTTTCTTAGTGAATTCCATGATTGCTGAACTTTATATATGAAGTACTAGTGCATCTCCTTCCCTTCATTCCATCTCTTCTGGCATCTGCTTGTTCCTCTAATGACATTCATAGTCACACCATCTCTTCCACCTACCACTATTTCTCCTTTCAAGAGTTCAAAATACTCTCAACCAGTCCATTCCTCAGGACTTGAGTGTGAGCACATGCTCCTTTCCCAATAGCTTCCCTACAGGACTGTAGATGTTTACATACAGCCACTTTCTGTTATTACAAATATTTGGTAATGGTACGTTTAGCATTTCTGAAAGAAAATGTTTAGTAGGATCAAATTTGATCTAACTTTGGCTCAATCAAAATACCACTAGGAAGCAGATTGCTCGCTCCAGCCTGGAACCAGCAAAGTCGTTGTTAGAAAAAAAACAAAATCAGATAATGGGAAAAGCAAAACTGAAGTGGGATAACTGTCATCCACCCTAAAACACAACACTTTAGAAAAAATAATTGTACAGTACACAGTACAGAAAGTTTTGTCTGTCATCCAGTTTCTCAGCAAGCTCACAGGAGCCTGACAATGAGTTTTCATCTGAGCCAAATATAGTTAAAGTAAAGTTTCTTCTAGGTTAAAAGGGAGAAAATAATAACTCACTGTATTAACCTGTAGAGCACAAAATAGTCATAAGAATAACATTCCAAAGAAGCAAGATTGCCAAAGACGTGAACAAATGCTAATCCTTCTCAGACTTAACCCAAAGGGTAGTACTGAAATGCTGCTCCTTTGTCAGCCTTGGGGGTTGGTGTGGTGAAGGTTTGGATTTGGGGGAGACTTTTTTTGTTTGGCTGGGGTTTGGGGGTACAGTGACACTGTACTGGAACTGAAGGAGCAACCATCTGATAACACTTCCAGATTTTGTTTCTGGTTCCTGACCTAGAAAGCTGGCTACTTTATTGAGATACTAGTTTTCTTCAGACTTAAGGATGAGGCTTAAATTCTGGGTTTTCTTTTATCTTATGTCTGCTCATCTGTTTTAAGCTGTGTGCTGGCTCAGCCCTAGCTAAATTAGGGCAAGTTTTAAGTTTAAAAATCAAGCAAAACAAAGCTCTGGATACAATGTATTTCCCTTTTTCTAACTGCTTGCCTTTCAATGTCTTCATGTGAATGTCTGGTTGGTATAGAGTACTACAAGGGAGACGTAAACTCTATTCTAATAGGGTTTAACTTCTATGAAGTTTTGCCCTTAAATCAGAACTATAAACAATGTTAAACGGAAAGTCTTTCTAGCTGTGCAGGGGACAGGGAGAACCACAACAAATGTGGTGAGCAAAAGGAACTGAAGCACAGTAAGTGAGGAGACAAGAGGAACCGAGTTGGGAGGATCTCACTGTACTTCTGGGAATGGATGACCACATTGCCTGCTAAAACATTGCTTCAAAGTCCAGGGAAGCTCATGTGAGATTGTCATTGCCATCTTCACACACCCAGCTGCTTAGCATGTCCCATTGTTTCAAGCATCTGTGGTGGGCTTGGTGGTTTTGTTTTGTGTTGTTTGATGTTGCCATTCTGTTATGGTTGAATATTCTTCACATCTGCTGAAGTTTTCCAAGCGTGGTGTGGAAACCAACTGATTACGGAGAAGCAATCTGGGCTGCTGTGGTTCCTGGCAGACAGTCTAGTGGAGAGATGTGAGAAGATGAGAGAACGCTTTGCGGTCTTTTCCTGTGGTGGTTAAATACCAAGGCTTTCAACAACTTCAGTTCCAGCTGGGTCATTGGGATTCTGAACTATGTACTTCAGCATAGCTTATGGATTTTAAACCTGTCACATTGTACTTTTATTATAGATATGGTCCTGCACTTGCGAGCTGTTTTCTTGATCTTTTGCCAGCAAGGCTTTTGTAGCAGTCCTTAGATATACTGTAGCAGTTCCCTTTTATAATATCTATCATTAACACCTCTTTGGCATCTGTAAGAGTTTCTTCTTTGCTGGAGATTGGAGCAGTTGATTAAGCAGCCTTTTGCTGTCCACAGGCAATTTCTCAGGTTTCCACCTTGTTTCAAATCTACTTTTCTAGCAAAGGTCCTGGAAAAAGGTTGTGGCAGGGCAACTGCAGCCCTTACCTTCATGGTAATAATAAACTGTTTGAAAAATTTCAATCAGGCCAGAGCAGTGAGACAGCTTTAATGAGGATTTGTAGTGACCTTCTGTTTTATAGTAGGTGGATTTTGGCACATTGTCAATTTTAATTCTTACTGATCTTCTTGTGGCTTTTGATACCAGAGATCATAGGTTTCTCTTAAAATACCTGCAGAAGATCCTGAGCCCTGTGGGCACTCTTCTGACTCTGCTTCATTAGTATTTGCCTCACTGGTGCCAGTTTGTCTGTAAATATCTCATCTTCTGATATTGCCCCTGTGAACTGCCAAGTTCCCCAGGGCTATGAATTGGGCGGGTCCCTGGGGTCCTTCTATGTATATGTGAGCTGCAGCTTGCATCTTCAAAACTTATATGCATTACAATGGCATGCAGAAAGTGCTTGGACATATTTATTTCTTACAAGTATTTCTGTGTATATAACAGCAGTGTTTGCCTGACAAAGTTTAGACTGTAAAATGTTGCAAAAGTAAATGCAAACAAAATGGGGTTATGACTGCCTGTTACCTCCTTTTGATTCAGTGTCTTAAATCATAGAAGTGAAGTGATTTAGTCTTGATTGTTTTAGTCTTCATTCGGTATCTTAAATTGCAGAAGTAGTCTAGACATGGGGGTGAATTTTAGTCTGTTTCTGGTTAGTCATGTAATGTTGGAGAAGTATTTCTGGATGCCAAGAGGCAGCAGAGACTGACTGCTGTTACTGTTTGAGGTAGTAATGACAGTAAGACTTGCTGATGGAAAAAGTCTGCTAAATCAACTTTTCCTGTCTAGCAGAACTTTACTTCTGGGACATCTGTTAGAGGCTTCTGCCTAATCCTTTTAAAAAAAAAAAAAAAATCCAAGATGTGGCACCTTTATGTTATATATAGAAGGAACTTTTTTTTAGAGTTAATCTGATGTTCTTATTCTTTTTTCCTTTACTCCTAGTTATTCTTCTGGTGACTTGAGGTAGAGTTAATCTCATATTGAAGGTATCAGTAGTTAGATAAATAGCTGCCACAGGGCTAGATATCTTGACTGTGGACTTCTGTCTGTGGAAGGACAGAATAAATCTGTACCATGATTCATTTCATCCATAAGAAGGCTTGTACAGTGTAGACATTTAAATCCTTGGCCTCAGCCAAGGAACTGAACCATCATAGTTTGGAGGGTGGGTGTATGTACAAGATTATGGTTTGAACAGATGTACGCTTGGGAAGCAAAAGCACAAAAAGGCAAAATATCAAGGGACCCACAACTAGTTTGTGCAATGTTTGCATGTCACAGACTTTTTAGCAGTACTACTTTTGGTAGTCTTGCCCACCCAGGGTGTGCAGCACCTCTGCTGGGGCTGTACTGTGGACTGGCTCAGTGAAGTGGTTGGGCTCACTTCTGGGGGAATTACTTTGGGGTTAGGGAAGAGACATAGGGAGAATTAGTTCCCTGAGGGGCTGCTGTGTTGCAATGCAGAGGTCAGGACATGTGTCCAAAACATGGAAGGTGCTCATATTGCTGCCAGCTGCCACAGCTTCATTTCACCTCTGCCACTCAGGCCATGCCTTCATAACATAGTGTGTCTGAGCTCCTGGCTCATCGTGGTATCCATTCAATTAAACTCTCTCTGTCCATCTTAGAAGAAGAGCTAGTTGATAATTTACCTTGTGATTCAGGGTATATATCATCAAATTGTACTTGCCTATTTGGATCATATTTCACTTTGAAATGATTTCTAAGGTCTCTTTTTCACAACCTCTGTGGATTTAGCTGTGGCAGCTAAATCTGACAGGGATTATGAATTGGAGCCCTCCACCAGTTCACAGTCCAGGGTATTAAAGTGAACTGAAATCAATAGTGGTTTACATCATAATGTGCCTGGCTCTGAACTGGAAACCGAAGAGTGGACACATCACCTGTTTTTGCCTCTTCAGCTTTCAGCAGAAGGTAAGGTGGCCAGCGCCAAGTACTTGAACTTTGCATAATAGGACTTGGAAGAGCTCACAAGGAAATGTTCTTCTTTGATAGTTTGCTTTCTGTGTTGCTTGTTTACTTCTTCCTCTGTGCTTCGGATTGTATTTGCCACGTATTAAGTTTGCATGTGTTTCTGATTTATGTAGTTTCTTCAACTTTTGTAATCTCATGCATTTTTGCCATTTATCTCAAATTGCTACCAGCTGTAAATATCACAAGTATGTTTTTTCACAGTTTTCCTAATTACAAATGAAAATGCTAACTAAAACCAAAATAACAACCCTCCTATTCCACATGAGACAACTTCTATGTTTCATACCGTGCTTCAAGTCAGTTGTAATACAGTGCTAGAGCTGTTATCTGTGTAATTCACTGTTCTGTCTCCACCAGTGGTCATTGGTAGAAAGGACAAGGCAGCAGCTTGCTTAAATACACATCTAGAAACTGTGTAATGATTTCAAGTTATTTTTACTCTTTCTAGTTTTATCTAGCTGGCTTTTAATTCCTTATTGTCTATTTAAATGTAAAAGAGATGCTATTATTAGTTGTTTCACTTTAAAAAAAACAAAAGAAGTTACATTCACCTAATAGAACATGAAAAGATGAAAAGAATGGATTAGTAATTTAATTAGATTTGAAATAATAGTCTCTGTAAACCAATGGTACTCAGTAGATGCTATCCTGCTTCTTCTCTGAGTTCTTTTAAAGCTTGAAAGTCCATAAATGTTGTTCCTACATAATGACGCTTTCATAATAGAAATTATTAGGAGCACATCTGTCTTTCTAGTTCTGCCAAACAATGCTGTATTTTCTTTTTTTCTAGTTTCTCAGTCTCTCCCAGCTGGCTATGAGTTTTCAAAAATCCTTCTCACTGCTGTGGTAAGTGTGGCAGTGAATTCCCTCCAGGCCCTAGGATGTGGATGCCTGAACCAACAGGTATGCTTATGCTCTGTTTTCAAGGGCTGTCTTACCTGCTCTTTTCTGTAGTTGTTTTTGATGAATCCAAGACACTGTAATGATCAGATAGCATTGTTAAGCAGTAATGTTAAGGTCCTGTTTATTTCCATGAAGCAGAAAGACAGCAGCAAACCTTATCACCCGAACTAAATACACAGCACAGCCCCCCTCCCCCAGGGGCTGCACTGGCTTTGTGTTAAATAGCATATTGATTACAAGATTACAGCATTTTGTGTATAAAAAGTGTATGGTCATGGGCCTTTAGATTTCAATTGCGTATTTATCTCTGTGGAAAATTGTATATATTCACAGAGTAGCTGCTTGGGGTGGTTCAGAACAATGTGGGGGGAAACGAGTTGGGACAAAGAAGAAGATACATGTTCTTCTGGGGACTCTGTTCTTCAGTAGCCCCCTGTGCCTTAGTGCGTGAATGTCAGCCGCAGCAGAAAAGGTGTCAAGGCTTTGCCTGTGTTATCACTGATGCACAATGTGGTGTCTCATCATTCCTTCCTCTCCCCACCTAGGATGATGTGTAAGACGCAAAGGATTTGTTCATCCAAAATGCTATATATGCAGTTGTGAAGCATTTCTTTTTTTAGTGCCATTATCTTTCCAGTGGCTACACCCACTTTCATAGAAGGAATCAAGTGTTGTGTTAAAGTTACCTCTAACATAGTGTGTTTTATGAATGACTGAGTAAAGCAATTTCCTGTGCAACTTGGGAATGCCTTGGATGTGGAGCATCTTGCGTGTGGATCGGCACTGGTACAAGTAATGTATGTATGCATAATTTGCAATAGACCATGGTCCACTTCATCTTATAGTTGTAATCTAGTCCGTTTGGCTGCTCAGTTTATGGATGAATTAAGTATGGCAGCTTCCCAGATAGTATAATATTTCATACTGTGGTGAATTAACTTAAAATCCTGTTGCTGTTCTCCTGTAAAGTGCCTGCCTCACTTTCTTTAAAGTGTTCTGAGGTCTGTCTGGCTGCAGCAGTGTATCTACTTCAATTAAAAAAATAATAATTTAATTCCGTATTATGTGAGCATATTTGGTTATTCAGGGCAAGTAATAATAATGTAATTTTGCAATCTAGTTCTCAGGTTTTAACTGGTTGCTTAATTTTCACTGTATTCCTCCAAATTTTCATTAAAACTTTGAAAGGCTAACCTAATAGCATAAGTGTTAGAAATAGTGATGAGAAACTTGAGTCTGTATGGCTGTATGCAAAACTGTGTTGTTACTGAAAAGTGGAGAATGGCAGATATTGAGAATTTCCTGAAGATTATGGAGCGGTTCGTTTTGAGG
>NW_009188362.1:2334-2828 GCF_000690835.1 Fulmarus glacialis | reverse complement strand
CAGTGCCTAGCACCCAGCACCCGCTCATGACAAGTACCTGCACATGCTCAGAACCAGCACCCTACTGCCCAGCACCCAATACCCGCAGCACCCAGTAGCCCCACCACCCAGCGGCCAGCAGCAAGACATACCCTGCACCCTCTTACGCAGAGTACCCAGCACTCCCAGGGCCCAGCAACCAGCACCCCCAATACTTAGCCCCCAGCACCCGCACCAGCCAACACCCAGCAAGGACGGTGCCCAGCACCCAGCACCCCCAACACTCAGTAACTGAACATGCCCAGCACCAAGCACAACCAATGTGTACCAAGAAGTGCTAGGTATGGTGGATATGGCACATTTGGGGTGCTGGTGCTAGCTTGGTGCTGAGCAGCTGAGAAGTGTCTATCAAGGGAAGGTGAGAGCCACCAACGTCTTTCAGTCCTGCCTATTTGTGTATGGGAGCCCAAAGGGGTGATTGAGTGCTTTGCAGTTGGGCTGTGGCAAGGTTGGTG
>NW_009188362.1:1704-2323 GCF_000690835.1 Fulmarus glacialis | reverse complement strand
CGAAAGGGCAAGAGCAAGAACCAGCTTTCAATCCTGGTTCCTTCTGTGTTGGAGCCCCATCTGGTGGGAAGCTGTTTCGGAAATGGGTTCTGGCGACGGTAAGGCAAAGGTTGCTATTTAGGTGGGAGAACTAAGGGAGGGGGCCGGTGTTATCGGGACCGGGAAGGGGCTACTTCTCTGTTGGAGCCCCATGTGGTGGGTAGTGTTATCTGATGCATAAGGGTCTCATTATCTACGTGGAAAGTCAACCTATCCCTTACCCTCGTCAGAGCCAAACTCCAAAGAGGGCACCCACCTCACATGGCTCAGGCACAGAAATAGCCAGGACTCAAGGTTGATGCCGGCCCACACTTTCCCTTCGCAGCCCCACCAAACCCACTCCTTTCCCAGCCCCACCAACACTGGGGCTCTGTGTCTGTTCTCCCACCTAACCTCAACCTATCACTTACCCTCATCAGAGCCAAGTTCCGAAGATGTCACGCAACACATGAGACAGGCACAGAAGTAGCCAGGAACCAAAGCTGACGCTGGCCCTCACTTTCCCTTGACAGCCCCAGCAACGCCGGGGCCCGGTGGCTGTTTTCCCACCTAACCTCACCCTAGCCCTTACCCTCATCAG
>NW_009188362.1:1183-1623 GCF_000690835.1 Fulmarus glacialis | reverse complement strand
TCCTGGGCAGCCCCTCCTCAGCCCAGCTCTGTGTCTGTGCTTGCACCTAAACTCACCCTAGCCCTTACCTTCATCAGAGCCCAGCTCCAAAGAGGGCACCCACCACATGGCGCTCAGGCAGAGAAGTGGCCCTCACCTTCCCCTGGCAGACCCTCCTCAGCATCACCAACACCAGGGCTCTGTCTGTTCTCCCAAGTAAACTCACCTAGCCCTTATCCTCATCAGAGTCAATCTCCGAAGCGGCCTCCCACAACATGGGGCTCAGGCACAGAAGTAGCCAGGACTCAAGGTTGGCACTGGCCCTCACCGTCACTTCTCAGCCCCACCAACACGGGGGCTCTGTTCTTCCACCTAACCTCTCCTTAGCCTTACCCTTGTCACAGCCCACTCAAAATCGGCCACCCACTACATGGGCTCAGGCACAGAATTGGCCCGGGACC
>NW_009188362.1:542-1087 GCF_000690835.1 Fulmarus glacialis | reverse complement strand
AATTTTGCCCCTGACCCCCACCGTCGCTTCGTAGCCCCTTTTCAGCCCCACCAACACCAGGGCTCTGTGTCTGTGGTCACATCTAACCACAACCTGTTCCTTACCGTCATCAGAGCCAACCTACGAGGCGGCCACCTGCTTCACCGGCTCAGGCACAGAATTGGCCAGGACTCAAGGTTGACGCTGACCCCCACCGTCGCTTCGTAGCCCCTTTTCAGCCCCACCAACACCAGGGCTCTGTGTCTGTGGTCACATCTAACCACAACCTGTTCCTTACCGTCATCAGAGCCAACCTACGAGGCGGCCACCTGCTTCACCGGCTCAGGCACAGAATTGGCCAGGACTCAAGGTTGACGCTGACCCCCACCGTCGCTTCGTAGCCCCTTTTCAGCCCCACCAACACCAGGGCTCTGTGTCTGTGGTCACATCTAACCACAACCTGTTCCTTACCGTCATCAGAGCCAACCTACGAGGCGGCCACCTGCTTCACCGGCTCAGGCACAGAATTGGCCAGGACTCAAGGGTGATTCTGGCCCCCCCCTTTC
>NW_009188362.1:0-211 GCF_000690835.1 Fulmarus glacialis | reverse complement strand
TGGGGCCTCCCCGTCACTTCTCAGCACCACCAACACCGGGGCTCTGTGTCTCTTCTCCCACGTAAACTCACCTAGCCCTTACCCTTCTCTGAGCTAAGCTCCGAAGTGGCCACTAACCACATGGGGCTGAGGCACAGAAGTAGCAAGCATAGAAGGCTTATGCTGGCCCTCACCTTTCCTTGGCAGCCCCTTCTCAGCCCCACCAACACCA
>NW_009188361.1:21371-60143 GCF_000690835.1 Fulmarus glacialis | reverse complement strand
GGGGGGGGAACCAAAACAAAACCAAAAAACCTTAACCAAAACAAAACTCCATTTTCAAATCCTCCTTTGTGATAAGGTAAGAAAAATAATTTGATTTTTTTAAACAGTATCCAATGCTAGAAGTTGCTTTAATAATGAAAGATTACATGCATAGCTTTTGTAATGTGCCCAGTCAAGTTAGCCATAAAAATATGTATACATAACAGAAAAAGTCTTTTGTAATGCAAAATTTTACTTTGCAAAAAAATAATATTTCCATGAAGGAGTTCTTCAGCATATGCTTGAAAAGACTATCTTTATAGCTTCACTTTTAAATTATCAAAGTTGCAGAAAACTCTGTTTGTTCTACACCGTCCTCACCTGCTCCCACCAAAAGAATCACAGCAGAAGAGGCAGTTTGTAAACAGGCAGAAAATGCTAAAGAATGTGAGAAGAAACTGAAAGACACCCTGCATCTGGTATATCCTGAAATTACCTTGGAAGTTTGCTTAGAACTACGTGCCATGTAGTGTGTTGCTGTTTACTGTGCACTCATGTGTACCTAGAAAATTGGGATTCTTGGAATTGATCCAGCCAGACTGCAACTTAGAGTGAAGTTTATTAGATATCAGTGTGGGGGGAGAAAAAAAAAGTAAAAAAAAAGAAACAAACGAAAAAAAAAGAAATAAGAAAAAAATACATCATCTTCAATACAAACACAAAAAGCTCTTTTATATGAGATTGATATAACTGTGCTATGCTTTATGGTAATGTTTTTCTGCACACCATCATAGTTTGTATGAACAAAAAAGTAATGCAATACTGTATTGTTGGACTGCAAATTAGATCTTCCTCAGTTAGCTTCACATAACCTCTTCCAAGCATCATACAACTTTCTTCAGTTACAGCATTTACTGATAGGAATTCTACTAAACAGATTACTATAGTAAGTTATTACAATGATTTAATTTGCAATTTTATGATATTTGGCCCACTGCTCACTATGCTGATCTGAAAAAGATGCACTATTATATGTTCTTAAAATGACTAATATCACCAGAATCATGACTTCAAGACATCATGAGGACTTGACTTCATGACATCAGGAGGAGCAATACACAATACTGCTACTGACAGTAAATGTCCCCTTGTTAAACTTTACATACTGTTTGAATGTATGTTAGGGTAATTCTGGTGAACTAATTTTATGCAAACCCAATTATTCTTAGATTTAAAATACAGGAGCAGAGAACGGTTATTTCTTGTTAGAAGAAAAAATCCTTTCTATACATGAAATTCAAGATTTTTTTTTACTATTCACCAACAACAGAGATTTTGTAATTGCTGTTAAGTAATGTTTCATGTGCAGCGGTAAAGATATGATTACTATATATACACAACATCACTTCAAGGTTCTACGAAGACATGATAGCTGTCAGAAGAAAGTAATGTCCTCATATATTTGCAGAGGGAAATTCTCCTGGCTTTAAAATATGTTATTTACAAAGTTGACAAGACTCAATTAGACAGACCAATATTTTTTGATTTCTTCTTCCATCTGCCAGTCTGCTCTATACAGAGCTTGTAGTTCACTAGAGGCCTTTAAAAGAAAGATTTCCATCTTGTTTTCTTGAATACCCACAGCGTATTCAATATACCCACAGTGCACTGGCAGACTGATATTTCACATGGTGAAATTCCTCCTGAATTATCTTCAACTCGTTTTCTTTTTTTCCTTTATTTTCTGATATTTCATTCCAATTCTTTTCTATTTTCAGTATGTGCTGTTCTACATATTTTGATAATTGTCTTCCTCCTTGTGAGATCTGATTTGTATTCTTATCTCCAGATTTCATCACCTTAGAGTTTTCTAACATTGTTGTCAAAGTTCTCGGGAAATAAGTTTTATCTGGTATCTGCTGCTTGAATCTGTAGTCTTGTAAATATACAATTCTGTGCAACTCTGCATCTATGATGTTAATATTATAAAATATGTATTTATACACAGAACAAACTCCTCAGGTATGATAACTTAATTTAAAATAATAGTGCCTATTTACGGATCTTTTATTAAAGAATTGAAAAAGGAGTTCACTGATAGCTTGTTTATAATGGAATGGAAAAATCCTGGATTTGGGACATTTTGACATAAATATGGTCAGAGTCCAGCATTACCCTTGCCTTCTTGCATGAGCCATTTCATTACAGATTGTCTTGCCCTGACCTTTGGCCTTCTGTGTCAAGATAGAGGATACTAACCTACAAATGCCTCGGATTGACTATACCAAGAACTTTTGTTAAAAACTTAGTTCATATTCAGAAGGCTTCCTAGGCTGTTGGATATACTTCAGCAATAAGCGCAAGCTATGTGTTTACCAAAAGTCACAAAATTCAATATAGCTATTCACCAAAAAAGAGGGTCATATCCTAAGAAAATAGTGATCAAAAAAATCTGAATTGTGCCCTGTGCAGCTTAGGAAGTCAAACAATGACAACTAGAAGGTGCTGGATCCTAGCTAGAACTGACAATCAAGTAAGTCATCTTTCCTTTCTTTGCAAAACCAGTATTCTAATAAATGCTAAGAGATTCACCAACTATAACAAACTGACATTCAGTATCCAGTCATCTAAATCCTGAGCCAGCTAAGGAAGACGTTAATTAACAAAAAAATCTAAGCAAGTTTAATATTCTTGAAAATTCAGTCTGGACTTGGGTAATGGCATAGACTTGACAGTACACTGGTGGTTGATTTAAAGAGAAAGATAAGACATTCATTATTCTTATACTCCTGTATCTCTGCATTATTTAATACTGTCAGCCATGAGATCTGTCTAGCTTGTTTGATCTAGGGAGAATGTGCTATACCTTTTTGTCAGAAATGAGCAATAATAGAACCTATCCTCCACAACTAAGACTCACACTTGTGGTGAACAGCATAATTATCAGTGTACTTTCAGGTCCTATCTATATATCATGATTAGATGATATATCATATACATTACATCATATAATTCACATGAGATGGACTGAAAAGCCAACAGCTTGCATGTAGCAGACAGCTTTACCTCTCTCTATCTCAGGAAAATGATGCTGCCTTTACCAGGGAGATACTTGGACAAGATCAGCTCTTGAAGGAATATGTACTAGTTCAGTAGAGTAAACGGTAGTAAAAGACTCACAGATGTATTGTGAAGCTCTCACAACTATACTGTAGTCTCCTGGGGCTGAAATTGTACCACTATAAAGAATAAAATAATCTGTGTTCTGGGAAGGCTACTTTGCTTAGATATGTAAATTAAGAAGTTAGCCTTTTTATGCTCCCTACCTACTCAAAGGAAAAAGAGAGGCTCTTTCAAAGGGAAATTCAGTTTAAATTCGTAATATAGAGACTAAAATACTTTTGGAGTAAGTGCTCTCTCTTGTTTGGCTACCAAAAATGAGAAAGAAGACTTGTTAACCTCATGACGTTCAACAAGGCCAAGTGCAAGGTCCTGCACCTGGGTTGGGCAATCCCCAATATCAATACAAGTTGGGGGATGAAGGGATTGAGAGCAGCCCTGCCGAGAAGGACTTGGGGGTACTGGTGGATGAAAAATTGGTCGTGAGCTGGCAATGTGCGCTTGCAGCCCAGAAGGCCAACTGTACCCTGGGCTGCATCAAAAGAAGCGTGGCCAGCAGGTCGAGGGAGGTGATTCTGCCCCTCTCCTCTGCTCTGGTGAGACCCCACCTGGAGTACTGCATCCAGCTCTGGAACCCTCTGCACAAGAAAGACATGGACCTGTTGGAGCAGGTCCAGAGGACAGCCATAAAAATGATCAGGGGGCTGGGACACCTCTCCTATGAGGAAAGGCTGAGAGAGTTGGGGTTGTTCAGCCTGGAGAAGAGAAGGCTCTTGGGGAAACCTTATTGCAGCCTATCAATATATATAAGGGGCTTATAAGAAAGATGGAGAGAGACTTTTTACCAGGGCCTGTAGTGACAGAACGAGGGGCAACAGTTTTAAACTGGAAGAGGGTAGGTTTAGATTAGATACAAGGGAGAAATTTTTTACAGTGAGGGCGGTGAGTCCCTGCCCTTGATAGGGGGGTTGGACTGGATGATCTTTAAAGGTCCCTTCCAACCCAAAACACTCTATGATTCTATAATTACATAAATCATGTTTCTTAACTTTTGTGTTCTTTTTTAGTATGATGTTGTCACAAAAGACCACCTGTAAAAAATATTTTCCCTTTTTGCTGGTTGGCTACAAAACTGTCTCAGCCAAGCAGAAAGTGATCTGCCCCTGCTCAGGTCTTCACTTCTCTGATGAAATGTCATATATCTCGATACGACACTTTATAGTTCAACCAGAATTACAAATTTTAACTAGAATTGGAGTCCTTTGGGACATTGGCTACCAAAAATGCATTAATTCAAAGTTGAGGCACTCAGCTGTTTTCTCCTTCTGGAGAGAAAATGAGAGATCTTAAGTCAAGAGCTTAATACACCACTGGGAGGTACTCAGATACTGCTGTGATGAGTATCAACAGAATGAATAAGGAATATCTAATACATAATAAAAGCAATGTGGGAAAGGGTTGACTTTCAGAGAACTACCTGCCTTTTTCATGATAAGTTGGCAGCATATGTGCAAGGCGTGCATATATATTTATAATCCTTCTTTTTTCTACTACACAGTGATGATAGTCATCTCCTCTTTTGCGCTATGCCCATTTGACAAGCCTGATTTCTTCAGAAAGAGATACATGCCAAGCTGCAAATACGGCTGAAAGGCCTGGATGTTTTTAAGTTACTACATTTTGCCAGAACAAACAAGAATGCTAATCATAAGCATGAAATAACTAACATGAACAAAACTAGCAACAAACCATCCTGCTGGATGGTAGCACACCGGAATGAATGCAGCATAAAGATTAATAGATAAAAAATAAACAGTGAAGTCAGTCACAAGTGCAGTTACTATTACACTTTTTTCTTGTTGGACTCTTGTTTTGAAGAGCAAATTTTAAAAATAATCTGGAGAAAAAAAAAAAAAAAAAAAGATGTTTAGGGTAGGAAGGATTTGGGGCCATTAACCTTGACAGAACTCTCTTTGCCCTAAGCAATCTTTGTGCTTTCATAACACAAGCCACCAATGTTCATTTGGAGGCTGAGATGAAAATACAACTGTATTTCACTCATGGACTAGTACTTATGTTTTGTTAAATGTACCCACTTAGTCACTGACATAGACTCGCTTTCCCGATGCACCTTAAGAGAAAGTGCAATTATTCAAATGTGAAAACTCCATATAATTTTTTTCTTGCTGATGTGTTCCAGTAATTTAGGCTGTGTCCAGGATGATCATGTAATCACCTTCAAATATATTGCCTTAGAGTATAGAGAACTGCCAATAAGTTGCAAACTTAGAGTTCTAAAAAAAAAAGATTACATAGCTGTAAAAAAGGACAAAACAGTGTACAAAATTCTTACTAGAAATAAAAAATAAGATTAGAAGCAATGTTTCTGATCAGAGGGAGTCAAACTAATAGAATGAGGTTAGCCAGAAAAAAAAGAATAAGAAAGGGAGAACTGTGCAGAGAAAAATCATGAAAAGATTAAAAAACTATGCCTTACGCAAAATAGGAAAAAAGGTGATCAAAAGGTAAAAAGCTAACTATAAGATCAGAGATAGAAGAAGCACATACCATAATTAAGAGGTAATAAGAGAAAAAATCAAATAGCAAGCAGGAATGATCTAAAATACTAAATAAAAAAGATAGAAAAGGTGATGGTGAAAAAAAAAATATGCAAGAACACCAAAACACATGAAACAGAAGGAATGTTAAAAGTAAAATGCTGGGGGAGAAATGTAATGTAACAATTGGATCAAAGGAGCATGGTAGAAGTCACACGAGTGTTACTAAGAATGATTAAGAGTAATAATAAGGATGATGATGATTGAACTGATTTGTTTAAAAAAAAAAAGTCAGGAACTAAGAACAGTTACGATGGAAATGAAATAAAACTCACAAAAAGAGCAATTTGAGCCACTTGAAAATGCCACTAATATCTCTGCAATCTGACTAAATGTGTACTTCCTAATGCATATTTTAGTGCCCATCAACAGTACATAAAGTATTACACAGAAATGCATGCATAATAATAATACAAGCCTAAACCATTCAGCTGTATCACAAATAATAATTATCTGGGACACTAAAAGATCATGGCAAAAGCTAATCTAATAAGTCTTCCATTATCCTTTAATACTTTAAAACTGTGCCGTGAGCTAAACAGTTGTCAAAATTGAGTTCTGTTTACACCGAGCTGAGTATCAGTGAAATAAACAGAGATCACTGCTGAGCTCTAATTACAAAACCAAATTGTTCTCTCTGTAATCGAGCTGAAAAGGTTAGTCTCCTTCTCCTCCTGCCCCCGTGCCCCCCCCATCAGACTTTATGCTTATTGGAAGCACAAAGGCAGATGAAAGATCATATGTCACTTGTTGAGCAGATAGGAATTGTAAGAGAGGGGACATAATAGAAAGACCCCACCAGATAACACTGATTAGCTGCTGCCTTACAGGGATGAGGTCACAGAGAGCACAGTGACTACTTTATACCAGATATTGTATTTCATTTTAACTCAGCTAATGGCATACTCCTTTCTCTCCAAAGTGCAGTGGCTAAAGTGTGGTCTACCAGATAAGTGCAATCCATGGCTATCCTCCTTCTGAAGGGAGGTACAGACTGCAGAGTTTATGCAGAGAGGCACAGGGGATCTGTTCTCGCTCAAGATCACATGGACTGCCATTCTCCATACCCCATACGTAAAACCTGCAGTTGTATACAGTCCACCTTACACAAATATGATCTAGCATAAATATTTGTGGAAAGTTGACTGCCTATGGATTCCGGGACTATGCTATTAATAAGCATTTTGTATTGTGAAGTACTGCCCATATGAATGTCCAACATGAATGGAAATAGAATAGCTCACTGCTTCTCATGTCTTCTAAGTTTTTATTCCTTTCTAACGGGGAAAGATTGCGTGCTATTCGTTTTGCAGCAATGAAGTCTTACATTGATAGGCACTTTGATGTCCAGCTCCTCACTTCGCAGCCCTCTTGCCAATATTTTTCTTCTATCACAATCACAGATTAGCTAGTGTCTGGCACCAGCATAGATGTTCATGCCTGAATATAATGTAGTCTGCAGAGTAACAGCCATGTTGTCTGTACCATCACTTCTCTACAGACACGTAATTCATTTCTTGAAAGAAATTCTATTACAATGCAACTAAATATAACACAGCTCCTCAGCAGGTATCACTGTGGTGAGAATAGCCCATCACAGTCAGACTGTAAAAATTTGTTTTACACAAGCCAGTCTCTGCTTGTTCACTGTCAGAGACAATACATTTTGCATCATCACTTACGTTGTTTTCCTTATCTGGCATGATACTTACAATCTATATTTCTCAGCTCTGTGCCCCAGGGACTAAAAATATCAAAGCACAAGGAAAGCAAATATGCTAATAAAAATGCAACCCATCTCATGAACAGAACCAGAGTCACCTTTGATTTCCAATGTCCTCACAGCCCTATCCAAGTCAGCTGCTAAATTACTACTTTAAAACACTGAAAGCCAGCATGAGAAAAGCGCTTATTTTATGAATAACTGGTACCTAACACACACAGCCTAGCTCAGGTAAGAATACTGATTCACTATAACTAGTACATAGTTTTGCATATAGAACTCAAATCAAAGAAAAAAAATTACTGAGAAACTTTATTACAGTATGGCAAAGCATACTGTTCCTTTCAATGATGAATTACAAAAACAAAAACAAAACCAGAAAAAAGGCAATTAAATCTACTTAATTCCAACTTCCTACAAAACTACACCAGATCTAAAAATTTAAGGCTCATTTAAAGCAAATGGAGTGGGTCATTAACAGCTTATTGAAGATGTCAATCAACTGGAGATATGGGAAGAATTTAAACACATGTAAGTACTGTCAGTCCTCATGCCTGATTTTTTTCTTCTTGTTCTACTAAGGGGAAAACTTTGGTCTTGCACTCCTATTGGAACTAGAAATTCCTCCCAAGGTAGGTTTCCATTTATAATTCTTTCATAAAATAACTCCTCTAATACTAGAGACATTAAGAAACCTCATGCTCTAGCAGTGAAATGTCAACCTTCTTTATCTAGACTAATTAAATACAAATAATTTTAAAGTTTGCTATTAGCACCTTGGGATTTTTAACACATTTGACTAGGTGCGTTGTATCTGCACTTATATTTCATTTGCAAAATCTGACTGCTATAGATATTGGAATCTTTACAATTCTTTTGAATTTGTTTGTCTGTAGTACAAGTCTGAACTTTCTGTTGGGAAACAAACGATTTCAGAGTAACCATTCATAGTTTGCAAGAAAAAGACATTATTCTTTGATATCTTTCTTATAATTGTCCAATTTAAGATGGGAGAGCATAAAGTCATTACTCTAAACAGAAGTAAAAACTGAACAGAAATCTGCACCATTTACTTCGGTAGTTCCTAGCAAAATGAGACTTGTAATCTGATTAGGCCTGTAACACAAACACAAAGCAATAAATAATGAATAATAGTGGAACTTTTAAGGTCTTACCTGTAAATAAGTTTTGTAATTAAGATGTCACCTTTAAAATACAATGTAATATGAATGCATTCAGTTTAAGAGTTTGATGTCTCATACTTTACACAATGATAGTTTCCATCTTGCTGTAATTCTGGTTTGGTAACTTGAAAATCTAACCTACCGCTTAAACTTTAAGACCTACATTTTTTGCATACTCAGAACAGGCATTCATTCTTGCTGCATGCAAAACAAGTAGCTTACATTAAAAAGATAAAATAAAATAGGACAAAATTGCAGGAACCAATATTGTAAATAGTTTGAGACTATCTTGAAACATCTTGCCTATATCTAGCAGGAACTCTTATTCAAAGGATGTGATTTTTTCAGAAGACGAATGAAGACCTTTTTTTTTTTTTCCCCATTGCAGCATCTGTGAAAATGCACATAAAAAATTGTGTGTCAGGATGTGCCTAATGCCAGAAAACTGTATAAACTGCAACAGGCTAATGTAATTGTCCGCTTCTTCATTTGGTCAAAAATAAGATTTTTACCCAGAAGTGTAAAAAAACCATGGCAGTTACCATCTTTTTGTTTTGCTTTAAGCAGCTTTGCAGTGTGGATTCCTGACCTTTCAGGCTAGCAAACATCACTAGAAAAGACCCAGTTCTGACAGAAGCAAGCTTCTCCTTTCTTTAGGCTGTGGTTCCACAATATGTAAAGCTAAGCCAGATTAGTACTGCCTGGCACCCACTCTGAATGTTTCTACCCTCTTTTAATGTTATGGTGAGTAGGTTCAAGTGGATAGAAGAACAGAAAAAAACCCCAAATAGTTTTCTGTCAGTTCACCTTCCTGAACTGGCTTGCTGCAGAACCATGTGAGCCCTCTCTCCATTAAAATCTCCAGCTAGAGAAAAGGCAACATACCAGGTTGATGGAACCAGGGCTGTTTATCTGATTTAGACCAGTTAAAATTGTGAAAGTAACTTCCTAACATTGAAGAGACTGTGATGGACCATGTGGTCATCAGGACCTAACACTTGTCATGGACAGTCGCTCACATTTTTATCTCTCCCTTTAATGTTAAAGGTTTCCTTCCTGTTTTAAACACATTAATGCCTTCCTAGGAATTGTCCTTCCTAGGCGATAGCTGCTTCCAGTGCCCAAGAAAGCTGGTCACAGAAGAGATTTCTAGGATGTGAATTCTTCACAGTGAGGACATGAGTCTCCCCGTGCAACCTGGGAGCACAAGATACATGCTTGCCACATGCATTTACAAAAACAGTGTAAGTATAGCCTCTCTGAGCCACAAACTGATGGGCCCTAGCCTTACATCTGCTTCTGAAGTAAGGTCATCACAAAGGTGTCACAGAATCTAAAGGGTAAAAAATAGCTGATTCAAGATCATCCAGCTGAAGAAGGATGTGGTGATGGAACAAAAAAGATTATTCTGAATATACATATATTACGAACGTTTTCTATTTCCTTAAATTATATACCGTATGCTTACTCAGGTAGTACAAAGTCTCAAGATCTCATTAGACATACAAAGAAAGGAACAAGAATTCCTTGTTTTTACCCCAATAAATATTGTCTTTTTCTTTTTAAGTTGGATTTGATAGAAACCATCAGTGTGGTAATCTCTTCCTGCTCATACTGTTGTAGTTAGCATTATGTAGAAATCGAGGACACAAGCACAATATGAACAGAACAAGAAAATTAGTTGTTTAAAAGGACAAGCTACCACAACCTATCATATCAACAATTTATATTTTCCACTGGTTCTCAATTCACTTTCAATGCCAGTTCAAGAACCTGGCCATAATATTTAAGGCTTTGCTGAGCAGGATGCATCCGAGAATAATTCTCTGTTCACTGCACAATAAGACAGCTGTGTCCCTCTAGGCCACTCTCACAAGTGTGAAGCTCTCAAGACTAGAAATAAAATGTTCTCTGTTGATGACTGTCATTTGATGGAAAAGACACATCACAAGAAATAAACAGGGGCTCCAGTCAGACCCTCCTACACTGAGGAAGTAATCAAAGCCAAGAATAATAACGAAAGTAAAGAAAAACATAACCTAAGCAGCAGTAAATAAAAACTGCCACATCTGTAAGCTAAAGGCTGAAAAGCCGAGCCTGTCGTTAAGACCTCCATGGCTACATCAAACTCGTGTGGTGTGGATCTACCAGGATGTACATATTGCCTCTGGCTCCCCATCCACATACCTAATTCCCATTCTTTTAATGGAAACCAGGGTGCAATGAGATAAAAATGAATTCAACAGAGGTGTGGGGTCCCATCCTGGATTTTGTCCCAGTAAGCAGTTGAGCACAAGCAGGTGTCACAAGTTTGGTCATGTTGATACATAAATGATTGAGGTTGTTCGTTCTCACAAGCTGCGATAAGAGGCACCTGGAAATGTGATTAAAGGGTGGGTAAGACCTGAATCCTATGGACTTTAGCATACTGTACTTATGAACAAAATGAATGTGCTATATCTTTCTTTATCTTTTCACTAGAAATATGTCTTTAACATTTTTTACACCCTCACGGGTTTTACAAGGAAATGGGAGTCATTTTGTTTCCCTTCATATAACACTGCTTTCAAATTTTATTTATTATTTGCCCAAACTCACTCTCCTTGCACACTATTCCTACAAAATAGCTGGAAGAGCTACTCTGGAATCAAAACGATTTCTGCTGGATAGAACAAATGGCAGGATATGCTTGAAGAGTTACACGGCTGGCAGTCACCACTGAGAATAAAGCATATAATGCTAGTTCTCAGCATGCATCAGGGTGGAATTCAAGCTCAGCTGAACAGAGTTGCAGGTATCCTTGTCTACCTTTGAGCTGTTCAACCTGACAGTGCAGTGTACCATAGCTTTACATTCAGACCTGTTTTGTTCTTTTCAGTAAGGAAATCCTGAATACAGGATTGATGGCATTGCTCGTTTGAATCAGCAAGCAAGCTATTAATGGGACACGACTGGGTCAAATATTCCACAAGTGTCAGGTTTTATTGTAACCTCTTTTTAAAACAGAAATTGAAAGAAGTTTGCTTTTCCTAAGGTTCCAGATGAAGGAATTTAAAATAAGTATCTATTGTAATTGAATGAGAATCTAAGAAAAAAATGCAAAACCTCTCAGATAAACTAAGAGGCTTCCTTGTCTAAGATGTGAGCGACACTCTGTGGAGCTCAAAATGTTGATTCCTTCTCTACGGATTCTTCACCTGGATCTGGGTTAGTGAATGTAGAAGTGCCACAGCAGGAAACTGTCTATACCGTCTAACTACTCTACCTATAATGTCCATACAGCTGGAATGATACTGGGCAGACCTTTGGCCTGGGCCAGCTATCATATCAGGCTGTTTCAGACATGATTCAGAAGTTAGCATAGTCAGGAATCACGGCTGTGTGATCCTTCTGCTTAGCGTAATGCTCTTCTTGGATTTTACCTTAGACCTTCACAAAAATTCTGTGTGAAAAAGAGCCTCAGTAATTCCAAAAGCAGGTGACTTTTCTGTGCTGCAGGGTAAAAGAGACTACAAGTATGTCTGTGGTTAGAGCATGAAGCTTGGTTTCAAGGTCAGAGACCCTTGCAGTCAGAGTTCCTATGGTTTATTTGCACAAAGTAAGGCTATGAGGGTGTTACCTGACAGGATCTGAGCAACAGTGAATAAAGATGGATTATCAGTCTGCTTCTTTTGTGTCTTCTGACTCTCCCTTTACCAGACCCAGCCATGAAGCTGCAGCAAACCCCATGAAGCTATGGCAGCCTAGTTAGGAGACACAGCAACCCAAATGGATCCCACCACAGTCCATAAAGCAGGAGTGGACATCAGGTGGACAAGCAGCCTAAGGTATTGCTTTGATGAAAGACCTCCACAAAGGATCGGTGAACACCAGAGCATGTAACATCACATGCACTCCCTGAAAAACTCTGGAAGATTAATCCTTATCAATTAAACAGGCGAATTTAAAGAAGATTTGTTCAATCGCATTAAACGACTATGTGGATATTCTTATATTCTTATTGTTATACTCTTATTCTCTTCCTTATTTTTATTCTTATTCCTATTCAGAACTAAAATGCTCCTGATTCACTTTACTCTCATTCACTTTGGAACTGATTTAAGCTCAGCCAAAGTAAATATATTTTAAGCCCAAATAAAGATATCTATACAGAGATTTAAAATTATTTGACTAATCCACCTGTAATGTTAGTTTGGATCAATTTTCACAGCTGCTCCAGTGTAGAAAAAGACAAAAACATTGACTTGTGCTAGAATGAGAAAAATAGTCAAAATAATGGATGTTTGCATTCTTGAGTGGAATTCTGCAACAATAACTTGTGAAAGATCTCTCAAGTATTTTTCCAAAGGTGAGGAATGAGCCTAAAACAGGCATTTGGCAAATTGTGTAACAAAGGAACAATAAAAATATCATTAAAATACTGTCTTTGATATGCATTATTACTAATATACCAAGCAAAAATGGACACTACCACTATATGTACTTAAAAATGTTATTCCTATTTGCTAAAACTCCCAGGATGTGTGAGAATAAAGATCAGAAGCCGCTGAAAATAGGAAATTGATGGCACCATTGGAGACTACCAATATAATGTGGTTTTTGTTCCAGAAAAAGGAAACAAAACGTTGCATTTTTACTTGAATGTTAGTAACAGGTATAACTATCAAGTCTTTCATAAAAAATCATTATGAAGAGGCAGACTTGAGTCATTTGAATCACAAGTGAAAGATAAAATTCAAGATGAAAATGAGACAGCTATGGATCTCTCTATAATGGATTTGGAATAAATGTGTTTTCCCCCCTCCCCCCATCTTTCTGTTATGGCCTAAGAAAGAATTGAAAATGACATCACATTTCTGCAACATTTCCACATTTCCACAACATTTCCACATTTCCGCAGAGATTCTGTTTCTACCCTCTGATTTTAGATGCTAAAGCTCATATACTTTTTTGAGTTGAAAATTGAGTTAGGTAAGAGGAGGCTATATTTTAATTAGTAACCAAGGAAATGTTTGTAATGAATGGAACACATCCAAGAAAGGTAGGCATTATGCAAGCCAGCACAGAAAAAAGGCTGGTGACATTTCAATTTGTTATAAGAGAGTGTTTTTAAATTAAAGACAAGTGACAGGCATAGAAAAGCACGTAATCTCAGATAACTTGTCAGCTAGAGTGAAGTCACAAACTGTACACTCAGTAAGAAAAAAAAAAAAAAGCTAGAGTAAAAATTAACCATATTTGGAGAAGGAAAAGCAAAGAAAAAAATTCAGCAAATAAAATCCCAGTTGAACAGGGCACATAAAAATTGGTAACCACACCAAAACCAAATATTTACTTGATTCTATACATTTTTTTAGTCTTAAAAATAAGAACTGCAGCAGCTGGTTGTAAGTAAGGAATGTGATGTAACAGATACCTCACAGAGGCAGTGGAAAGAAAATACCCAGCGGAACCCAGTGTAATTATAATGCCAAGATACAAATTATATAGGAATGATGAAGTACATTGCGCTTAAAACAACTAGTCAAAGAGTTCACAAGAGGATAAACATCGCTTACTTGATTTACTTTTTAGCATTCAACAGGCCAGGTTGTCTATGTGCTACACTGTAATGCTGGCCATAAAGCACTCAAATTCAATGTCTCTGTAGAAAAGAAAAAGGAAAAAAAAAAAATACTACAGTAACATTTAACTTAAAAAATGGGAACTACCTGAAAATGACACAGCTTTTTAAAAGGAAGTTGAAAAGGACAACTAAAAGACTAAATGCTTGCAGATAGCTTAAAGATACTATATCGGGATTTCAGAGTAACTGTATACCACTTATCAAAAACACTTTTAAAGGACAGAAAAATAGCCAGCATGGTGAAACGGCAGAGTAAAGGAGGCCATTAGAAGTAAAAAGATACTCTGAAAAAAGTGGGAATTGTATGCAAATTAGGAGGAGAAGAATGCATAAAGTAAAAAAAAAAATGTTATAATATTGTAAGGAAGGATGGAAAAGGTTTTGAAGATAATTTGTTCATGACATAGCAAGTAATGAGGAGAATTTTTACAAAAGAATTGGAAAAAAATGAAAGCCTGACAGAGAATCAGTGGATCGGTAGGGCTCACGGAAAATCAGCATATAATACAACAAAATCAGCATATAATAAGATCACAAGTACCCACCCCTCAAAAAAAAAAAAAAAAAAGAAAAGAAAAAAAGGGAAAAACAGTTTGAAAGGGAGCCGAGGGAGATTCCCACAATGCAGTTATTTTGGGCATAGAAATGAGTCATAAAAACTGCCTGCATCTGAAAGAATAATAGACTAAATTTTAGAGAAAATAATAGGTAAAACGAGTCCTAACAAATCAGCAGACCATATGGAACCCAAATATGATATTGGAGTGTTGTAACACTATCACTTAAACTAGCTTTGGTACCAAACACATGTGAGTAGTAAAATCTGAGAGTGATTGTGAAGAGCTGCAGATAGATGTCATGCTATTCAATGACTACAGTAAAATGACACATGAGATTCAGTGTCAACAAATGTAGGTAATGTACATGATGAAAAAGAGTAACAACTCTCAATACACAAACTATGGTCTCTAAAACAGATCTTCATACTATTCTGGACAGTTAACTGAAGATGTCAGCTCATAGCTCAAGAGATCAGTTAGAATAAGAAGAAATCTTGGAAAAGGAATAGAGAATAAACCACAAAACATTACTCTGTTTAAATCCACAGCTGCTGTGTCTAGACTTCTGTATGCAGTTCTGCTCATGCCATGTTCAAAAGAATATAATAGAACTGAAAAGACAAAAAAGGGCAGCAAAAACGATCAAAGTTATGAAAAAGCTTTTGTAAGAGAAGAGATTAAATAGACTAAGATTTTTTAGCTTGGAGAAAACACAACAAAGGAAAAATATGAAAAGATTTTTGAATCGTGATTGTCACTGGGAAGACTAATAGGAAACAATTATTTACTGTTTCTCCTAAAGCAAGAATTAGGCACTGACAATGAAATTATCAGGTGGCAGGTTTCAATCAACAGCGGTATGTTTGTACACACACCTAAATAAGTTGTGGAGATCATTGCACAGGACATTATGGATGCCAAGGGTCAGTAACACAATTAGACAAATTCATGGAACAAAAATCCATGTGGGTTTGATGGAAAAATGTCTTTTTTATTTTCTCGCATTCTTTTCCTTCGACCCTTAATTGCACAGGGGTGTAATTGTCCTAAAGTCTTTGTGCAATTGCTGGAGAGTGACAGGAAATTCCACGAGGTGACTCAGATGTTACATCTAGGTGGATGATCGAATTACTTTCAGCTGGTATAAGTGAAGGGCATACTTATAGTACAGTCGCCTTAGACTGCATGATGAGTTGTAGTTTGTTACCTCACAGTAACTTCCACGTCTCAACCCTTACTAGACAGGGTTGTTTTCATATGTTTTTAAATTCCTACAGATTAATATCTTACATACTAAAGAAGATGTTTAAATCAGTGTGGTTGTCAGTGCTGAATCAGTGCTTGCACTGCACCTTCCCAGCAATTTTTATTACTCTTGCTTTCATATCCATTATTCTGAATGTCAGGGAGCTATTTTTAAGTACTAGCTTAGTTCAGTTTAATAAAAGATATTAAAAGATCTGCACCAGAAAAATTAAAAGAATTCCTTATTAAGAATTTAGTTTCATAAAATCAAATGCATATGTAGCTAACTGCATGACTGCTCCAGACAAGATACATTTTGCGGGAGTAACATTTTACAGCCTGCCCTAGAATAGTGATATAGAAAAAGACAGATGCAACCAGGATTATGAAAAGTCACACAAAGTATAGTTAAAAATTTCAAATGTGTAATAGATAATTTGGCTACTCTTTCAACAGTTTTTAATATGATCACTATTACTATTAAATTATTGTTTTAAGCTGAACTTCCTTCCTTTTCAAAATCTGATCTGATTGTTTTCAGCAGTACGATAATCATAATATTTAATTCTTACATTTATTAGAATGAAGTTTTCTTATGATTTTCAGTGAAAGGAAGTAAAAGACTTAATTAACTTTCAAAAAGCTGAGGGCTCTAAAGCCCAAATCAGAAACAATGTTAAGGGACTAAATTGGTCATTATTGACTCTATTGATGTATAATTGTACAAGACAACATACAGAGGTATGAAAAGCTGTGTAAAGCTATAAATTAAAGAGAGATTCATACTACTTCCAGTAATGCACACTTTTGCCTTTCCATTCTGTAAACTAGATAAACTTGGAATATTTTGTGAACTGTAAATTTAACTGTGAATAGCAAAGCACAAATTTGAATTATCTGAATTATATTTCCCATCATTTCTGAAATAGAAATTTATAGTCATTAAAAACTGTCTACTTAAGTGTTTCATAAAAATCTTGAGGTTTTCAGTTATAAAATGGGTGGGGTTTTTTTGTTTGTTTGTTTTTGTTATAAATATATTCTTCATCTCTTCTTCTGTAAAAGTAATTTTTTTTTTTTTTTTTTTAAAGGAAAGGTTGCATTGCAGATAAGAAGAAAGGAAACTAAACCATCAGAAGAAAGTAGTCAAATTTCCCAAAGTAAACTAACTACCTTGACGGGGGGGAGGGAAATAAAAAAAATCTAGATGAGATGTTTACTCCACTACTTGTTTATCAGCTAATAAAGTTGAAAGAGCAAACACAAAAGCAAAAGACATCCAAAGGTATTTGACTGATGTACAACACGTAAGATTTACTCTCTGAGATAGTTCTGAGGGGCACTTACAGAGTTAAATAGTCGTTATTAAGGTTACTCTGAACATGAGACGGTATGTAAAACATTCTTGAAAATTCCATTCAATTTGCCAAAAATGCAGTTCAACCTTTATCTGGGTGAGCCTTGTAAGAAAGCAGACTATGTTCACTACTAATAACACTGACGCTGAATAGCAACTTGTGAGACCAGATCTACATTGTGAAGTATTGCTGGCAAAGCTATGTCATCTCGAAGTGTGAAAAAAAAAGACAACCCTAGTTCACACAGTTATTTGGCAGAAAACTCTGACATTCACGTAGATATATATTTAGTTTAGTTTATCTCTTTCAGGGACACAGTGCAGAAAGGTTAGAAGGAGACCTCTTTGTGCCAGCATATGCAACATCTCCAGCAGCTGGCTCTGGTGATGGAGTTGAGATGAGGGTGGTAGGTGTACTCCTGCAGATAAACCTCACCTTACCACCAATCATGGCACATGCTATAGTGGGTGTGATACAACAGGATAGACCCCAAGTATCTTAAATAAATATTTACGTAGATTTAATAGGATTGTTACTGTATGTTTATGAAATGCCAGTTGAATCTTAAATGTATTTGCCAGGGATTAACAGCTATTCCAGAATCCATTGCTATTTAATGAACATACAAGAACTGTCTCAGATGTAATAAGAAGTTAGGTTTAATAAGATCATGAATTACTTCAACTCACCAAATGATAAAAATTTACTGAAGATTAACACTATGTAAGGTACAGATATCTTATATAGAGGTTAATCCTTAAATTAATATGTTTTTATTCATCCCTTGGTATTTAATTAACTTAAATTATAATAGTTCCAGCGGTCAGATAAATATGTTAATTTATTTTGATTTTAAGTAGAGGTCCATGTAATCTAAGACCATCCCTTTCCTTTCCTGCGAGTCATTTCAGTAAAGCATTTCAGCACGTAGGGCTTTTTAGAAGCCAAAGTACAGGTTGATCTCAGATTCTAATTTTAAACCTCCAACACAATATTCTTTATTGCTTCTGGCACCAGCAATTTGGCCATAAGAATTCACAAGAAAAGCCAAATAGATGAATATTTAAGCAAAGCATCAAAACCTAAGAACCTTACACAGGCACCCAATTTTGTGAGTGAAGAAACTGTTCCCAACTGCAAATACATGGAAGAGGGAACAATGGCTGTGCAAACAGAAATCGTATTTCTAACATGGAAAAGAGATTCACCACCTCCACATCATGATTCTGATGAAATCGGAAAGATTTGTTGAATAAATTAATGATGATGAGTCCAGAATAAACTTGGGCTGGAACCATTAACACTTATAACATGAATAAGAGACACGGAAGCCAAAAAGTCAGAATAAACAATGGCCAATATGCAAAAAGCTGGTTCCTGCAAAATCACTGAACTGCAATTCATCTTTCATAACTTTAGATGTCTACAATTATTGAACTACTTCTGAGTTAGTCATCTTTTACTGACAGTAGAAAGGAATAAGCATTTGAGCGTGTGATTCACCTAAAATAGGTCAAATGAATCATGCTCCAGAAGTACCTATTGCTCTCCTCATTAATTCTAAAGTGCTTGTCAACTAATTAACTATTAAGAATCAGAGTAACTAGCTCAGAGATAGGTAAGATGGTAGGTGAAATGGTAGGGACAAGGCTTCTGAGAACTTCTGACTGTTCTTCCCTTCAACAGGGTTGAAAATGTAGAGGTTTGGGATATTAAGTTTTCTTTTTCTTTTCTTAACTAACAAAACATTGAGGTCTAGGTTTTTCAGTTTCTTTGTACTTAGAGAAGACTAAGTATCTAGGAGAAAATCTGAGCCTTAGTTCTGAATCTACTTTGGAATGGTAAAATTCACTCTAAATGAAGATGCCATAAACTTGTATTTCCTGGATTTCACTAAGATGGTGAAGGTATTTTTTGCTGTCTTGAACTTAACAAGTATTTTACTTTTGTTATATTTTCCAGAGTACTCTGTCCCAAATCTTGCCAGTAAACTGAACAAAGGCACTATATCCCTAAGTAAAAATATCTTCATACGTATTTTGAGGAAGTATTTTATTTCTGTTCAGCTACAAAAGCTTATGCAAAAGAATGATGTTACCTGATATTGGATTAAAAACAAAAAGTTATGTTTTGTTGATTTATAACGATAAATAAATATCATACTGTGTTGGTTCAAAATGGGCAAGGTGGTACAGCTTTGCTGACTCTGATGAACTTCTACTGCAAAACCGCAAGCACCTGTCTGATGTGCATTCCAGTTTAGGATTATTTAATTGCAGCTATTTTCTAGGAAAAATACCAGTTTTGATCACTTTTGGCAGAGAATTAAATTCAACAGAAGCACTCTACCTCTAACAGTAGGGCAGTTTCTTGTTTTTTAAGAAATCTGAGTGTGTTTTGATTACTTGCTTTTTTTCTCCTGTGTTACATGTTATCTTCTCACACCTTAAACTTCTAAGCTTCTTTTTTTCTCTTTCTTCTTCCTGTAACTCTTTCTCTCTCTGTCTTTCCATACTTCTGTATATCAGAAAAAGAATCAAGTTTACAATACGGAAAGCAGCTGTATAATACTTATCTTTCAAATGTGCTTGTAAAAAATTTAAATATAAGACTCTTCTTTTTAATAAACAATGAGCCAGCTACTGTTGTCATGTATTCCTGTGAAAAGCTGCAGAAATGTAATAAATCTACAACGATCTGTAATTCTACTGACATCTGAATCTATTTCTTTAAAGAATTTAAAGAAATCTTTAGGTTGTAAATAACAAAGAAATTTTTAGGCTTTAAATAATAGCTTATTTTGTCTTACTTAAAGAGGTTGCACATCTCCTGAGATCACTGTAAAATAATAGTGAATTAGCGATAGGGTAAGATTTCTTAAAAACAAGAGGAAGCTGGGTTCCCAATTTTCACTGAGCATCTAACCTGTCTTTGAGAGACTCTTTTCTGGTGTCAAAATTTTAGCAACACAAATATTTCTGCTATTCTCCATATACTAGGAAAAAATGTGACTGTACACAAAATAAAACACATAAAATTAAAAATAAAGGAATAAAATTAAATATTAATAATAAAGAATGAATAAACAGACATCTGAATGTAACAGAAATATGGGTATTATCAATACTTCCGTATAGGCAAAATTCACAACTTTTATAACTATATATCAATAACAAGGCTTAAACATCTCGTGGGATTTTATTTTACAATAAATATCAGGAAGCCAGAAAATTTTGAGATAAGATTTATTTTGGAAGTCCAAACTATTTAAATTCTGTTCTTATCTTGAAATAACAGTACAATGATAACTGAGATAGTTTTTACTACAGGCTTCAAAGTTTTTGATACTTCTGTCCAAAATTTACATTTTTATTATTGCTTTTTTATTGTTTGAAATTCATAATAAATGTTAATTGTAAGTGTCCTGAGTTAATATAATAGTGCTTGCTTTGGGGACAGTTGCAAGCTGTAATATATTTTACCATACATTACTATGTGAACTTTCCAGTGTAATTCCATCCAAATACAGGTTTTTAGAATGTCCTTATTTGTTTATTATAAGCTTGAATGCCAAAGAAAAAATATTTTATCCAATTATACGGTATTTCCAGTGATTTAAGGATATGCAGTATCAACTTTACATGATCTTTTTATTTTAATTTTTATAGTCCAATTCAGTAGTGTGCTCTGGCTACTCTATGGTGCTCTTGAGAAGCAAAAAGCAGCCCCAGCACACTGGCGAGTTAAGCTGGGTTTAGAGCTTTCCTCACAGCAGTGGCTGTAGTGTTCAATGTAGTTTTCTCTCTTCATCCCTCTCTACTCCATGCGCTTCCCCTCAAAAACGCCTGCCTTTCCTATGCACCCAGGTATTCCTACCTGGGTACCAGCCAGGTATTGTTGGGTCGTAATTCTTTGATTTGAGAAAAGAGAGAAAAGGAAGTGCTGCCTGATGTAACTCAGGGTCACATTCAACTTTCTGTGTTTTATAAGGTAGACACAAATCTTACAAATATTTTAGCCAAACTGTTTTAATTTGCCTTTTTTGAAATTATTTGCTTAAGTATACACCAAGTATATAAAAGAAATCAGGCAGAGAATTTGACAGAAATTGATTTCTTAGACTATTTTAAGTTTTTTTCATGGGTAAAAATATTGGTCCTTTTTGGGAGTAGCCACCCAAAAATGACACATTGTTGGGGCCACATAATACGATTACCCATGTTACATGTGCAAAATTTCTACTGTAAGTAAAATATTCCTATAAAAGAGATGTGAAGCTGGTACCTTCTGAAATTATTATAAAGGTGCAGTATGAATTTTATATACCTCAGGGGAAAAAAAAAAATTAAAAATCTTCAAATCAAACTGGTTAACTAGGAAAGAAATACCACATGCTAAAACTAATCACACGCATGAAGTGTAGAACTATTCATATTCAGCAGTGCACAGAGATCCAATATACACTTCCCTAGGCCACAGAGATTACAGATGGGCTGCAAAACTCTTTTCGCAGTATCAGAACAGACACAATTTCACCTGTGTTTCTGTTGTTCTTAGTCTATGTTTGACTAAGAGCTTGGAAGGTTGTTTGGGCTGTGTAAGTGCTGTGTTAAGTGCCTAGTTGCACCTTCAATGTGCAACCTAAATTGAACTTTTCGTGTAAGAACTGCATTCATTTGTTCAACTAAAAATTGAGTCAGATGATAGTAAAATTCTGTATGAAGAATTTAATTCAAAACTCTGAGAAATAGTTAAGTTGATAGACTACCCTCTAAAAATCCAAGGTGCACACCCCTATAATATTTAAGCAGACACTGCAGTTTTATTGTTATATATATAATAAGTTTTATATGTATGTATATATACATATATATGTATGTTATAGGTACAGTACTATGCATTTGGACATTAGGAAAAACTTCTTTACTGAAAGAGTGGTCAGGCCTTGGAACAGGCTGCCCAGGGAAGTGGTGGAGTCGCCATCCCTGGAAGTATTTAAAAGACGTGTAAATGAGGCGCTTAGGGACATGGTTTAGTGGGCATGGTGGTGTTGGGTTGATGGTTGGACTCGATGATCTCAGAGGTCTTTTCCAACCTTTATGATTCTATGATTCTATGATTCTATGATTCTATGATTCTATGATTATTAACTATATATTTAAAATGTCATTTTTTAAAATACTTTTTTCAACTGTATACTATATTTTAGAATGACAGCTTTTGCCTCAGTATTTTTATACTTTCCCAAAACAAGTTTAAGATGAAAATAGTGTTTAATGTAAACAGATTTGTGAATTGTTCTCATATTTGTAGCTTTAAAACAAGCATACAATGTTTTAAAGCTTTCAATTTTCCGTACTGTTAAGATGCAGATGTATATAGATTATAAAATCAAATTTTCAGGGACATCAGTTAATGATGTCTTATTTCTGTATTTATGCATATGCATGTGTACATATTTAAACACACGCATACTACATATACGATATTAATAATATGAAAAGAAATAATAAAAGACGAAGGATTTTTGACATGTAATCACATGAACATCCCCACTGATTTATATGAGACAGTTTATGTATAAAAAGCTGGAAGAATATGGTCCTAATTTTAAATATACATTAAATATACATTGTCTTAAATAAAGGGGTTTTTTTCTGTGCCACAGTATGACTTGGTTATACTGGGCATATGCTCCTCTCCATTTCATGCTGTAGAGGGGAGCAGATGGAATTAAATATAGCTTGGCATGCAGCACAGGGGCAGCCATGGAGCAGTATTTTTTAGCACCACGCAGGCACTACCAGCTCCCTATACATTAGAGAAGAAACACAAAAAAGGGCATGTCACCTTCAGGAAAGGGTAGTAGTCAGGGAACATCTGTTATACATGCAGTGTTCCCTGTAGAAAGAACTGAAACATGATGAAATATGCATCAGAAGTTCCCTATGCACTGAAGTACATTAAGTCCCTTTCAAACCATATGAAACCCACTTGGGGAAGGGAGGTTATTTGAGTGCGGCAGCTGGAATAGGAGAAAGCAACAGCAGGGAATGGAAACCAGCTGTTCTGCCATTCTGGAAATCAGGATGGGCAGTAGGTGCGCAGAGGCTGATACATGGCATGCGTTTATCACTGACGTACAGAGAGTAGACAAAGTTTCACTGAGCAGTAATTAGTTAATCACACCGCAGCTCTGTCTCTGAACAAAGTACCTGTTAAATGCTAAGTAGTGTTGTATTATATCAGGGATTCTTGTTGTGAAGCACTGCATAATCCACATTCCCTGTGATTCTCTAACACGGTGAGGTCTTCCCGTAAAAGATGATGTTCACAGACAAAAGGCTGCAGAACAGGTCAGTGCAAATGTTCCCTTTCAGTATGTTTAACACAGGACTGGACAGTGTATTTCATCCTCACTTTTAATTATGGCATCATAAAATGCAAGGCTAGAGTGGATCCCCTGGCCCTGGGTAGGTTAAAATAAATCTAGGTTATCGCTGACAAATGTGCATTTAACCTGTTTTAAAAACCACCAGGAAGGCAGATTCTTTAACTTACATGAGTAGCCTGCTTCAGTGCCTAGCTATCTTTATAGCAAAGTTCTTCCTCATATGTAACCTAAATAGCTCTCCCAGCAAATTAAACAAAAAGGACATGAAAGAAAAAGCAATCACCACCCTATTTATAACAACTTTTTGTATACGGAAAGACTTTTATTACGTTTCCCCCCAGTCTTTGTTCATTTAAACAAACACAAATTCTAAACAAACACTTCTTTCAAACTTCACCCACAGGCCATGTTTCGTAAGCCTCTATTTTTTGCTATTATTCTACCTCTTTGTTGATTTTGAATTTGTCCAGATCTTCCTTAAAAATATCCCTACAAACTGAGTATGGCAGCTGTGTCACTAATTAGTGTGCTGCAACTCTGGCCCAAATTAAATTATACCACTTTTCTCCCTCTGGAAACCAGGGCATAGGAGAAAAGTAGCATGTACACAGGAAAAGGGCCACGAAAAGGGCAGACTAGATTATTGTATACAGACATTAGAAGATACTCTTTGTTCCAGAAGAACAAAATGCAATTAGTATTATTCCAACTGAAGCATTACTGAATGGAATAATTAACTCCTGTCTCTTATTTAAGACACTTCTGTTATGTCTTCCCCAGCTGGACATAAAACTATTGATAACTACGGTCCAAGTTCAGGTTTCCAGCTAATATGCATTAGCTTTACAGTAACTTCATCTGCAGAATATTCCTCCTTTTTGATAACAAGAATGTGGCTGGAATATGCAATGGGATTGTGTCAAAACTTGACTACTATTGCTGTTTATCATAGCTGTATTTTCTGCTGACTCAATAAGAGGAGATACATTCATACAATGATGATTTAAAATGAGAAAGAGAGGAGAAGATGTTGTATTTATTTTAATTGTCTCCTTTATATAACTGAATAAACATACACACTCTCGCATATATATGGTTTTTTAAACTATAATTCTGTGCAAGCTTAATTAAAAGAAAACTGTAAGTATACCATACAAGAACGTTTTCAGACACAGACTAAGAGGCAGGAATAGACTCTCTAGTCCCGTTATAATAGTTTCCATGATATTAAGTATCCATCCAATATATGAATATGTGCCCTAAAATTTTCATTAACAAAAGTAAGCACAGGCAGAGAACATCCATTTACCACCCAGGGAAATGCATAAAGCCTGAAACAATGAAAACTATCTATTTTCCGATTTCCTTGTTTCAAAAGTTGTTGATCTTTCTATGCCCCCACTTTTCTTTCAATTTATAAAAAGAATCTGAAAAGAAGAAATGTTAGCTGAAGATAATGATTTTGACATAGAAGGGCTTCATCTTACTGAGAACTGCAAATCCTTCTCTTGCTCTTCTAGTGGGAATAAAGCAAAAAGATAACTTATGGATTCTAAGCCTTCCAAGAACAAACTGCAGTACAATGACTGTGCTCAGCCCCGGGAGTGGCGGTGTCAAAACAGAGTACAGAAAGGAAGTAATGAGATTTACACTAGTGACAGGGGAGGGATATTCTGCTTTGTTGCCTCTAAAGTAAAGCACAAAGAAATGAGCACCAACAGCTATCGCACCCAAATGTTAGAATTTGCACTCACATCTCAGGCACAAGACTTACAGTAACAGACTTATGATCTTGAAGTGCACGTTATGCATCAATTTGCAAATAAGCTTATCAAAGAAAACTCTTCTAAAATTTATTAATACTTTTATTGGTACAGTCTCGACCTTTTAATGTGTTAGTAATGATATATCTAAATTGATTCGGTGGTGAAGCTTCCAATGAAAACAAAATATAGGGCAAAAATATAGATAATTTTCAACAACTGAATTAATTTGTAATTATAAAATAAGTAGAAATAAGGGGGGGAAGAAATGAAATTACCTGAAAAATATAGCATAACACACCAAATGGTACATAAGTGAAGTTGCGCTGAATGGCTATAATCCCTTCTTTGTGTCACACTGACATGTTCTGCGTGTATACAGATGCAGAAGGTTCTTTCTGCATGTTTTGAAAGTCAGTTATAGAAATTTCCCCCCTAATTTGTGGCTAAATACATTAATTAAATGTGGGTTATGCTATTCACAGAACTTCACTGCTACCAGATACATGATGATAATAATCTGCCAGATGCTGAAACATGCACCTGATTAAAAACCTGGTTTGGCAGAATTCAACTCCAGTTGAAAAGCAGGATAATAGGCAATAACAGGCGGCAATAATAGGCTAAGATACTCTGATGCAAAGTGTATTCACTGTCACTTCAGCTGCCAGAATGTTTGCACTGCTTTTCTATTTTGTATCAATGAAAGCAGATAAGTAAGTAGGCGAGACATAAAGATAATCCATGCCTTCTCCATTAGAATTCTACTTCACTTCCTTTTCTGACTTCTTCTAGGACAAACATCTGTTTCCTCAAACTTCTCCTTCCTCACCTGGAGAGCCTTGCCTGAAATCCAAATCTGCTCATGCACTTATGAGGAGAGTACACGACAGAGGGAAGCTATGCCTGGGAACACTTCCATCCCTGATGAGGAAGCACCAAACAAACCGGACTGTGCTTCAAAGCACACCTGATAATCGTTCAACCTGACATCACAGTGTCACTCACAAATCTAGACTCAGTATTGAAATAACTAAAATGTAAAAAGTGAACCTAAATTGTCTGGTAGACTAGTAGGCAGTCTGAAAATAAAACTTAAAACCAGAAAGATATTCAACATAACTGCAACAGGGGAAAAAAAACTTTAATACTCTGAGTAAATAAAAGTTGGTAGATAGAAGAGTTTTGCCTTGATTTTGCTCAAATCCATCATATAATTTGCTCAATGTATAATACAGTAACAGATATGTCATAGATGATTGGGTATTAACATGAGAAAGGTTATGACAATCATCTATATAGCAAAAGCAACTGACCTGTATTCCTTTCTCTAGTTCATTAACTTAGGTTCAAAAGGAGAATATTATTCTGATCTCTCAAAAAGGGGCATTACAGAATATTTGCATAGCCTAGCTCACCCTAGGTAAGGAATTCTTGCAAAGGTGTTACCTAGATCGTCTTTAAATGAGTGTTTGAGATGAAGGCAGTTAGAAAATTTGAAACTTTTATGAGTACTCCTCTGACTAAAAGTGAAATATATTAATTTAAAAGTTTAATACCAATAGAAGTTTCAATATTCCCATTCACCAAGGACTTCATAAGAAGGATGAGACCAATAATAATATTGGTAATTCTCTTAAATTCAGAAGTACTGTTTCATTGAGCAATGTACTCACAGCAGAAAAGTAGGAAGGAAGTGCTGGCAGTGGCTTAAATGTCATAATGAATTTGTTAAACGCACTGGAGTGGACATCAAACAAATATAAATATGCCCTTATTCTTCATAGAAGTCTGTAATTCTACATAAATTTTCAGTCTCAAATTAAAAATCCCACTACCAGAATGAGGCCAAAATGGAATATCTCCAGGGCACTGATAAAAAATTTGGTCAATTGGAAGCAGATGAGTTAACAGAATAGATAAATTAGTTTTTGTCCCATGCTAGTCTTCGTCTAGGATCACACATGCTCGCATAAAGGGTAAAAAAAAAATCTCATTCTGTGTGGTTTTCACCTAACCGTTTCTAGAATTTACAGGTCTAGAAACAGATACTACTACTAAGTCATATTAAGAAATGGAAAGAGACTCTCAATACAATTAAGTTGCTCTTGTATCTCGCCTAGATAATAATTAATCAGCTGAAAGAATGGGTATTGCGTGCAAGTCCTGACATACAGCAGCAAGTTAGCATCTTACCTGACCATGTTAAGGGTAAGCGAATTGGAAGGGACGATAGTCCTGGACATAAAGACTCTTAGGTGGCGTCAGAACAAGTAGTGCAGTCTGACAGCTATTCACATTCTGGGCACAGAGAGAATGTGATAGGAGATGTTCTGCCCAGGGGAAAAAACCTTTGGGAGGAAGCAGCGCTGAACAAAACAGTTCATGGGTGGTGTCAGCTCTGGGGGGACTCCCAGCCTCATCAGTTTCTCAGCAGAGGCCATCACCAGCTCTGAGAACTTTGAAAAGAAATATTTCTCCACAATCTTCTTTTTCCATTATCTCATTAAGCTGATGTACTCATAAAAGAACCCATCATCCCCAATGGCATGGAAAGCATTGGTGATGATGTCAGACAGCAGAAATTTGCTTGATGAACTTTCTGCACTTATCTGTCTAGACTGATTCTCACTCAGTTAAACAGAATGGATTCCTATTATCTTACAGTCTCAAGCAAGATTATGGCAAGAAAATCAGTGGATAGTTCAGAAAAAATCTTGGTAAAAAAAAATCTGATAATTTCTGCCTGCTGCAGATGGGTAATGCAGGATACCGGATTTCAGGAATCATTCTTGTTTAGAAATTGAGAATATAAATGTACAAGTTACTACAGACTCATTCTGTGAATATGTTCAGTGGAAAAACTCAAGAGTTAACAATATTCATAGAGGTTCTATAACACTGATATAGTTTTTATTCCTAAGACTGTTGCATGCAGGACTGCATCAGTAGTGATGCATACGTATTTTTGTTGTGATGATGAAGAAAGAAGTATTATATTTTTAAGTTAAATTTAATATCTCTTTTTTTTCCTGAAGATACATTCCAATCCTTTTATACTAGTCACCTATATCTTAGATTAAAATCCTGCTGTTCTACAGAGAAGCCCGGTGAGCAATACAAGTCCTAGAGGAGTTTCTTGACACCAACGCTGAAGAGTTTTCTTTTGCCCTTCCTCCAAGGAGGTGCCTCCGGTTTTTTGTTTATTCTCAGGATCCATGTTGTTTATTCTCAGGATCCATTAACGACGCAACAGCACATGCAGAAATGCCCCCTCTATGGGATGCAGGTGCAAACGGCAAGAAAACGTGTTGAAAGAAAGATGAATGCACAGTAATAAAGCAAAAACTGAACAACAAAGGTACCCAATTTGGAGATACTTAATCCCTTGGATATTTTTGACAATGACATGAAAATGTAGATTTATGTTAAAGCAAGAAAACACAGACAGCAAAAACCGAAATAAAAAGGAAGGAAAAATTCCTGGGAAAATCTAAGAAAGATGATGATTTATGAGTAACTACAAAAATGTCCATAACCCTATATTGTTTTACTGATTATAAGGTAAACACATCCATGATTCACTAAGAAAAGTATAAAATGCACATCTTGCTGTTGTACTGCTTCCTTGTAGATATCATTTATGGTTTACGATCTCATTTTCAGCTTTGGATATCTTTTCAAGAAACACAGATTATTGCTGTTATACTTAAACCATACCAAGCAAAAAGATTATTCTGTTATTTAAATATAAAATGTGAATAATATATGCTACTGCAGGTGGAACAGACAGGTGACGACAGATGTATTCAAAACTATTAATTCTTGTAAGACTTTTAAGTAGGGTGATCTCAAACTGTCCAAACTAGTGATGGGGTTTAAAGTCTCAGCAACAGAAGTGAAAAAAGGTAAATGAAACAAATCTATCCAAAAGCATTCTATTGAAAGAGTAGCAGGCATATGGAACAAGCTGCTTAGTAAGACAGCTGATTCAGATAGCATAAGAAAGCTTAACAAACAGCTAGATATTTTTATGCAGAAAGTGGTTTGGAATTCACAGCAAGAGGATATATGGAGATAACTAAAATGAGACATGTTTATTTTAATATAAGACTTACTGTCCTGATAACTTTTATTAGGTTGGGGTTTTTTCCCCTTTCTTTCCATCAAGGCCAAGTGATGAGCTTTCATAAACATTTTATAATGAGATCTAATTTGCATTATCTTTCCCACTTGTGTGAATGTTTACAACCACCACCAGACAAAACTTGCTATCTGGAAATATTTTCCTTGAAATCAAATATTTTAACAGTAAACTTACTGAGGCTTTACCATCCACTGTTTTCACTATTTTAATGCAAATCATAAAGTAAGCTTGATTGCCTCCCACCCCATGCTGAAATCAGGAGATGTCTTGTCTACAAAAATGATTTTTTCAGAAAATTCCCTACTTCTCTATTACTGATAGAAGCACAACTGCTGTAGTGCTACTGACACAATTTTTGTCTCTATATGACCATTTAATTTTCAAGCTGTCTAGGCTAGAGTTGCTCAAAACTGTAGTTAAACTACTGGTACTGCCAGCATTCTTATTACTGCCATGGGTAGAATTGGACCAGTGACAATAGTGTTTGGAATTATATACAGAGGATATCAAACTCAAACTTAACTCATTTTAAATTAGGAATCTCAAGTCAAGATCCTGAATTCACAGTTAATCCTGATCATTTTTCAAAAATGCCAGAAGATCTAGTAATTAGCACTGTTCTAAAAGCAGAAGTTAAACTATTTTAAATATCTTTAAACAACAATAATTAAGCCTGAAACTTTGCTACAAAATAGTGAATTCCTGTCACTGCACACAACCCAGAATGATGACAGAACCACAACTTCTGATACTGCTTCAGGTGCTGCCATAGACAATTGTTTCTAGCAAGCTGCCCATCTCCTTTTCCCGGAAAACAATTTTTCTCTAAAGAAAATGCAATTCTTTTTCTATCCTAATCACATATGTCGTATTTCTCACCCTCCTTCAACTTGGCTTACGACGAGAGAAAGCAATTTTGTTTATCTTCTTTCAAAAAAGAAAAGTTACTTTGGGCTAACAGCCCTAATTGTACTAAGCTCAATGACAAGCGATCATTGATTTCATTGGGAACACCACATTGCACCACATTTGTTACTGCAATGATCTGTAACCCCATAAGGTGCTCGCTGCAGGTTCAGTTTTCTTAATATGCCAATGATTTTATTACAGCACACTTAAGATGGAAGGGTTCGTACAAGTAAACAAATGGTTAGCATTACCATTTGTAATTATATTTGGGGGAAAAAAAAGAAACGAAAAAGAAAAAAAAGTAGTGTATCTCTCTATCCTCATCCTTTTTTTTTTTCTCAGTAAGAAAATTCAGATAAACACCGGCTGCTGCAGTTCAGTGGCTGACAGTACTTAACATTCACAGTTCAATGTATGTTTAATAAGAATGTGAGGAATTCGTACGAGTCACTAGAATAAGTTGTTTCTTGATGAATAGGGCCCCTCATCTAGATACAATGACAAGTGCAAACCTCCATAAAACTCTTTGCATTACAATGAAAATAAGCAACAGGAATGGTTGGCTTAATCTGCTTACTAGAGTTTTTATATTTTTGATCACTGTTGGGCTTGATGCTGCTGGACAAACTGCAATATTATGAACCCTGGCCATACAGTCCTTTTCTAAAAAACCACACATTTTTAATCTGAGTAGTAAATAATTTTGCTAATGAAACTTTTACAATTTTAGAACTCTTTCATGGCTATACTTGATAGATAGAGATCCAGAAATTTTGTCTTTTTCTTACACAAAACTGAGAAAATTAGACACACACTCAAACAGCTTCTTAAAAAAAAAAAAAGGCCAGTACTGCATCTTTATACAGATCAATGTCCAATTATAAGCAGAGAGTTGCTGTGGCAAAAGGTCAGGAAAAAATAATCTTTCTGGCATTTATTACTTGGAAAATAAGGTCATATATGAGGTCAGCCTTCAAATATATACAGAATAAATTATACTGCAGCATTCTAAATATTCTACACAGCAAAAATTATATTGCAATCTCAACATAATAAAAAAAAAAGAAGTTGAACATGTATTTCCTGATGACGGTACTACAGATCAGACTAAGCTAAGAGGCAAAAAAACCTATGTCCAATTAGTCAATAATTAATAAAAAGCTTATAATATATTTCTGCTTAATTATAAATATAGTTTCTTATTAAGGCTGACTTATTTAATAATCTTTTAACTGGCTTTAACACTGAATCATCTTCCCCACAACAAACTAAAATAATAGCAAGCATACAAAACATTTAAAAATAATTCAGTGCTGGACTTCCTTATTGCTTACAGCCTAGAAGCAAAACACAAACACACACAATGCTGGAGTACTCAGTCTGTCTGATGCTTTTAAAAAAAAAAAGAAGTGTGTCTTTTGAAATAAAAGACGTCATAATTAGATAAAACACATCTGGAAGAAATTATTTGGACACATAGTTCAAGGAAATAAACATGCTTGCTTGTCAGAATGAATGCTTGCAGAGAGCACTGTCACTGTCCTGATATAAGTCACTTTAGCTGTTTCACAGCCACTCATCTTTAGTACCTCCACAGGATGTGAATGAAATTATACTGAAAATCAGATTATGTTATTATCTGACACTTCTCACACTACTATTAATTGTGAAATCAACATTACAAATAGGAAAATGCATCCATGAAATGAAAACATCTCCTGATCCATTTTCACTCATCTGATATCCCAAGTCTCTTTTCTTTTCCTCATCTGCTAACTATGTGAGGAATGTAAATATCTGGCGTTCTTCTTTTATCTGTTGCAGTCATGTCTAGTTTGAATTTCCAAATCATGCTTTGGCAGAAGTACTGTATATAATATATAACAGGCAATGCCAGTGGAGATAAACTATATTCTAATAATTTTAGAGAGGTACTTTTTTTTTTTTTTTTTTAATCTACTTTGGATAGTTGTGGTTTCATTTCATGTTCATTCTGAAAGATACTGAGCATTCTTTGCTCTGGGCTAGCTACAAGATTTACTGTTTTCTCTGATAGTATTATCAGTGGGCTATTCCACCCTGATAAACTGCAACTGCAATACTAATAGGTTTATAATGATGGCTTAAACTTTACGCTTTTGTAAGCATTGGAGGCTTCACTCACCTTGTTCAAGTGGCTGGCTTTTAGTTGAAGTAGTTTTCATCTTGAGTGCCTCCCTAACAGACATGTCACAGCAGGAGCCTTTGTTAGTGTCTTGGTCACTGTCAGCCTGATCACTGTCCCCATGCCCGCTGTCCCTCAAGCTGGCTCTTTCTGGATCCTTGAACGTGGAGCTACTGAAATACATATTGGGAAAAAAAAAAAAAAAAAAAAAGAAAAAGAAAAAAGAGAGAGAGAGAGTTGTATTTACTTGTTCTAAGTTGAATTGTACTCTCTGGCAAAGCAATTTTGACAAGAATGCAAATGGGGAAGCCGAGAAAGTTATTTAATAGGCCTTACCTTTGAACAAACTGCTGCCTGCTGCCCATGTAATTGGGCTCTGCGGGAAAATTGTCTGTCTGTGAAAGAGAAGGAAAAAAATACGTATAGTTGTACACTGGACAAATCTCCTGCAGAGCAACAAGATTTCCTAGAGGAGAAATGATTAATAATTCAAAAATTCCCTTAATCTTCAGATTTGTACATTTTAATTAAATTGGAAAATGCTGGTATGTAATTATGTGCTCAGAACAATTAAATGATTCCGGTCCACAAATTACCTGCTAAAGTAAACAATAAGGCACCAATAAGTGGCATTCTCTGTTAGTAACCTGATAGATGACACTGTTTATGGTTTTTCATCAGTTAGATATTAAGACTGATGGTTATTGAAAATGAGAGAAAAAAATTACTTTTGCATATTACAAAAGTGAATTATTCAATAATACTAATTTTTAATCATAATTACATCATCTACTGGGATTTTGAGGCCCTTACTGCTGCAATACAATTTCATATATTGCTATATTACTCTTGAATTAAAAAAAAAAAAAAAAAAGAAAAAATCAAGAAAATTTGTGGCTGATTAGCTGTGGGTTTTTTTAAAATGCTACTGGAAAAGTGCAAGTATGAAAATATTTGGATTTTCTCTCTTTAATATTCATCAGTATTAATAGCTATGTCAGAATAATGAGAACCACACATGCAAACAAGAACATTAAATGATTGTTGTAGACAAGTAGTTTTTAAAAGAAGATACTTTCATTAAGTCTGTCATGAGTATATTTTTAGCAGCATGAGCTAAGTAACTGTAGAAGCAGAAGTATTTACAGCATCCAGACCAACATGGAGTCCTGCCAAAGGGAACTGAATTCCCCTGTTATCATCAGCTGAAGTTCTTTGGGAGAGAGAGAGACTGCATCTTTCACAAAACTCCATATACTGTACATTCACACACGTCACTTCTTCTTGCAGCTGACCTAGTGACAGAGCTTCTACTGTTTTCTGCATCACTTCGTATCACACCACTATGCTTCGCAGCAGCTATGAGTTTTGCAACAGCATCTAGCGTATCAGTATCGGTAACACAGGCAGTGCTCGATTAGTGGAGCAGAAGGCCTCAGGTAAGATTTAATGTCGCACAACAAGTGTTTACACAAGTGACTGGTCTCCTAGATATTTGTTTTTCCCCACTCCATTTTCTTAGATTGTTTTGGTTTTATAGGTAGGTGGTCATTAGAAACGTTTGCTACTACTTGTATGGTTGGAATATTGGAGCTTGGAAAAGATGCATGAAGTTGCATCGGAAAGTTAACAGTCTCTGCTCTTTGCAACAGAAAATAGGTAGCCACCTGCCACTCTCAAGGTACATGTGAAATATATGTGCTTATATACCATGGATATCTTGTGTGATTTAGGGAAGGGATGGAAGATAAAGAATTCTCTTCTGTTTAGCATATATGAAGTCAATTTACACCGTACTTTCTTCTTGCTTCTAGTTAAATCCTTTGGTTCAAAAATTAGGGTTATAACACACATTGTGTTCACATTTTGAAGCTGTTTCTAATTTAAGCTGTGGAGTACATGGCATTGTATATGTCATTACAAAAATAATCCGATGTTTTATCAGTGAATTTTCTTTTACGATAAACTGTATGACAGAATCAGGTTTTACTCGTCTGTTTTCAAAATATAGCATAAAGCACCTATACTTACAATTCTAAATGATTTTTTATCATATCAAAATTGCACATAATTTGGAAATCTGGGTGTTTATGTCCAACTAGACACTTGTTCTTCAGCAGCATTATTAAAAGATGGGCTTATGAAAGTTCTTAAATACTGCCTAAGAAATGCAAACAATACAAAATATTACAGAAGGAAAATTCTGAAGATCTGGGACATCAAACTCAGTGTGGTGTCACTGCTTTTCCAAGTCAGCATTTCAGAAGCTGATTATTTCAGCTACAGGTATACAAACTTTTTAAAATCTGGCCACTTCAATTAGGGGGCAGTTTAGTGCTTTGAGCTTAAAAACAGACAAGATTCTGGTTTTAATATATGCAATTAGAAAAACAGTTTGTCTTAACTTTTAACATGTTTCACGTTATAAAAGCAAACACTGAAAAAAAAAAAAAGAAGAAGTGGAGACGCAAAGATAAATGTTTCAGCATTCTTAGATGTAATCTCTTAAACGTAGCACATCATATTTTAGAAGCAGCCTTAATTCTGACATTTATTCTATTCTTGCCACAAATTGTAAGCTAATATCTCTCTTGTGTGCAGCAAATCCACCCCGTATATATACAGACACATATAAACATTATGACACTCACAGAGCCCTGTAATTCTCGATCCAAATAAACTTTTATAATTGCAGAACTCATGTCTATTTTCTAGGTCTAATATCTCAACTATAGATGCCCAGGAAAACTGACCTTATGCTTTTACTTACATAAGAAATCTACCTCCTCCTAAACACAGCTGCTACTAGAATCAACATTTCCATTTTTCATGTCATTGTCAGGCAAAATGCCCACTATAAACTACCTTTTCATCAATTCTCTGTCATTAGAAAAGTCAGACTTTTGCCCTCAAATTAATTATAGCACCTCCTTAAAGGTAGTGCTGAGAACTTATCTATAAGCTGGACCACAGTAAGAACTGGTCATACTTTTTGTTTCTGCTTTTGCATTGCAAAGAAAGCATTTTGCACACCCTGGACTAGCCAAGATATAAATTTTAAAATAGAAGTTATGACCCCAACTTAGCTGCTGTCTTAAAAATGGGAGCTGCTTCTGAGAAATTCTGTATTTGTGGTAATCATTAATGACCTCTAACTCGATAATAATTTGACCAATTTCCTTTATATTGTATTTTGCAGCAACACAAACAGTTGGGTGCCATGTTACAGTGAGTTCATCACTGCAAAAGAACAAATGTAAATACTTGATAACGGTATACAGCCACAGAACTCAGAGTTGAATTCTTTTCTTTCTGCTCTAAAAGCATTAGACCTTTTCCTGTGAACTATGAAAGTATGCTTGTGTTGAGCTGTAACAGAGCACCCCGAGGTACAGGCAGCAAAGAGAGATTGCTTCATGTATGAGAATATCTATACAAAAATTGGGTTAATGAGCAAACATTTAATTTTAAGGCTATGCAGTTTAGAGGAATCTTGGAAAGGTAAGCATCCACTTCACAACGGATTACAGAGAGATATGAATGTCTAACTCCCTTAAACACTTTTTTTTTTTTTTAATCCCAGCTGAAGTGAGAGGTCATATACTTAAAATTTTTACACTTTAACATCTATGGAAGTGATATTACACATTTCAGCTCATGCATTAATCATACCTCTTTACACTGCATAGCTGTAACTCCAAGAAATGAGTGCTACTTTAAAAATCTATCAGTAGCAAATAAACTCTTTGTTCTTCTCTGGGTATACAGCCCTTTCTAGGAAATCAGAACCACTGTGTTTCTCTGTTTGCCTCCAGTTTTAAAGTAGGTTTCAGTTCACCTGCAGATAACCATCTAAAGGCTATTCACCTACTCTAAGCTAATCAGCTAAGATCCCTGTAGAAACATTAGAGACATACAAGATAATTCATCCCATTTTGGGCATCTAGCTTTAGGTACATACTGCTTACAGGGGAATCTAGATGACCAGCAAGATGCTCAGTGTAATAGCTAAAGCTAAGTAAGATGCATTATATCAGAAGTGAATTATCTGGAATTACAACCTCCTGATAAATAACCGAAAATTACTTAAAGGCCAGCACCGTTAACCTCCTGAAGAACAAAATAAAACAAGTTCCACCCTCACCCTCCCCCAAGAAAACCTCCAGAAACAATCCATCTCTAAAAGTCACCGGAGTTAAATGTAAAGACATGTTTCCTGTCTCTGTGATTCAAGGTTGAGGGCTGGAGTATCAATTAGGTCACCAACTATTAAGATACAATTCTTCGTTAGGAAGAAAACAGTCTGGGACAAATGGTCTCTAAAACTAAAGCAAAAGCAGAACTGTCCACTGCCCTGGTTAGATACGGGAGAATTAAAAAGTCTGTGATGTCAGCCCAACTGTCCATAGGTCCCCTAGAGAAGAGGTCCTGTTTTTATGGCTCATTTTCACAGATTAGTGGAACCAGTTCATTTCCAATGAGAGTATGCTGTTAAACCATTCAACAGATGTACTTTTTCACAGTTGCTACAATGGTCCCTTAAAAATACTTTCTTCCATCTATCTGTCCTAATATGTGACCCTAGAGTAAATTTGAAATCTTAGGAACACTGCCGTTACTGTGATGTTGCAGAAAAATTCCTGAGGATTTCTGTACACATGTTTAATACAGCTTTCTCAGAATGATGAGGCTCATAAAAAAAGCCATTTTGCAAGAGATCAGAACGCATATAAACCTTTCAAAAGCTGCCAAAATTTAAAAAAGAGGGTTACTACCTTTCAGAAAATATCTTATAGTTTGATTATGTTACCTTTTTCATCGGGGAGTTGAGGAGGAGGAAAGTAAAAGAACAGGCAAATTAAACCTGTGCAAAATACACTCTTATTTGTATGGGGTTTTGTGTGTGACAATATAATTGCTGCAGTCTAATAAGGGGACTTGAAGAATCATTTATTGGCCAGTGTTTGCATGAGCAACGTGCAGAACATCCTTTAAGTGCTATCATCAACTCTCTGTGAAACCATTCATCTTACTACAGGTGTCAGGGCTTGCGTATTAAGACCACACAGGGGCTTAGATAAACTACAATTGTTGCCAACTATTGCTCTCATATGGTGAATTTGGAATACTGAATTTTATAAATTCAAAATAAAACCATTCAGAAGCTTGAAAGTCAACTGTTAAGGTTCTACTAATTAATTCTAGAATGGCTATGATTTCCAAAAGTTTCATTTAGAGAAAGGAAAATGAAACATTATGGCCAAGAACAGAGTATCAGAAACAAATTCCTCATAGGATACATTAACCTTAAATAATCTCATAAGAAGAAAAAAAAAAAAAAAAAGTGAAAGCTTCATCACTGGAAACAGTTTGAACCAGCCTGGGCAAAGCATTACACAATGAATTATGGGGAATATTTTTAGCAATGTGCTACATTAATCTCTTTTCCTTTTTTTTTTTTTTAATAAGTTCATGATCACAAGATATATGTGTTTACTTCTGTTGAAATGTTTTGATATTTTTATAAATAAAAAGGAGTTCCACTGTGGCTCTGCACACTTTTTTTTTTTTTTCCTTTTTTCAAAAAAAGTCATGATTAAAATTACAGGCTTATATTAATCAGTTCTCAGGGATTCTACTATTGCTCAGTAAGACAATGGTAGAGGACTTCACAAGGCTTCTGCTTTCAAGAATTCCTATAAAAAGCAGGCTGTCTATTAAAAATTAGAAGTTCCTAGTTATTTTCCTTTTTTTTTCTGTTTAATCAAAGTCTTTGTTATACCACAATTCTGAAGATTTCTAGCAATCTTTGGTGTATTCCATACTGTTTGAATAAAATTAGAGAAAAATAAAAGAAAAAGTTTTCTATTTGACAGGTCTCTCTCCTAAAAAAGTCTTAAAATCAACATGATTACAAAGAAAAAGACAGGGAAAGTGAGAGAGAGAAAGGGCGGGGAGAGACAGAAATGTAATATTTAAGTA